>NW_027040469.1:324467-364467 GCF_034236695.1 Oncorhynchus nerka
GTAGTACTGTGATGCTGTGATGCCTCTATGCTGTGGTACTGTGATGCCTCTACTAGTACTGTGATGCCTGTGAGTACTGTGATGCCTCTATACTGTGTGGTGCTGTCCAGGTACTCTGCTATGCTCAATCTACTATGCTGTGATGCCTCTACTGTAGTGCTGTGATTGCCTCTCTATGCTGCAGTACTGTGATGCTGTGATGCCTCTATGCTGTACTGTGATGCCTCTACTATGCTGTGGTACTGTGATGCCTCTACTATGCTGTAGTGCTGTGGTACTGTGGGTGCCTCTACTATGCTGTGTACTGTGGCTGTGATCCTCTGTGAGTGCTGTGATGCCTCTGCTATGCTGTAGTGCTGTGGTACTGTGATCCTCTATGCTGTGAGTGCTGTGATGTACTGTGGTGCCTCTACTGTGGTACTGTAATGCCTCTCCTATGCTGTGCTGTGATGCCTCTAGTACTGTGAGTGCTGTGATGCCTCTACTATGCTGTAGATGCCTCTATGCTGGTACTGTGATGCCTCTATACTGTATTTGCTGTGATGCTGTGATGCCTCTAGTACTGTAGTGCTGTGATCCATCATACTGTGGTGTGTCTCTATGCTGTAGTGCTGTGTGATCACACTCTATGCTGTAATGCTGTGATGTCTCTATGCTGTAGTACTGTGAGTACTCTGCTATCCGCTATGCTGTAATACTGTGATGTCTCTATGCTGTAGTACTGTGATGTCTCTACTATGCTGTAATACTCTGATCCCTCTACTATGCTGTGATGTCTCTATGCCTCTACTATGCTCTATGCTGGTCCCTCTGATGCTGTGCTGTAAATACTGTAGTGCTGTGATTGCCTCTACTATGCTGTATGCTGTGGTGCTGTGGGTGCCTCTATGCTGTGGTACTGTGATGCCTCTGCTATGCTATAATGCTGTGTGCCTCTATGCCCTGTGCTGTGATGCCTCCTACTATGCTGTGATGCCTCTATGCTGTAGTGCTGTGATGCCTCTACTATGCTGTAGTGCTGTGATGCCATCTACTATACTGTGGTACTGTGGTGCCTCTCTATGCTGTAGTGCTGTGATGCTGTGATGCCTCTATGCTGTAGTGCTGTGGTGCCTCTATGCTGTAGTGCTGTGATGTCTCTATGCTGTGGTGACTGTGATGCCTCTATACTGTAGTGCGCTGGTCCCTCTATACTGTAGTACTGTCGTATATGCTGTCTGCTCTATGCTGTAGTACTGTCTATAGTACTGTGATGCCTCCTATGCTGGTACTGTGATGCCTCTACTATGCTGTGGTACTGTGGTACTGTGATGTCCAGCTATACTGTAATGCTGTGATGCCTCTCTATACTGTAGTACTGTGATGATGCCTCTATGCTGTGGTGCTGTGATCCTCTATGCTGTGGTACTGTGATGTCTCTATGCTGTGGTACTGTGATGCCCTCTATGCTGTGGTGCTTTGTGTGCTGTGTCTACTATGCTGTAAGTGCTGTAGTGCTGTGATGCCTCTATGCTGTAGTGGGTGCCTCTGCTATGCTGTGGTGCTATGGTGCCTCTACTATGCTGTGAGTGCTGTGAGTGCCTCCTGTCAATGCTGTGGTGCTGTGAGTGCTGTGATGCCTCTGCTATGCTGTGGTGCTGTGGTGCTGTGTCTTGCACTCTATGCTGTAGTGCTGTGGTGCTGTGATCTCTCTACTATGCTGTAGTGCTGTGAGTGCCTGTACTATGCTAATGCTGTAGTACTGTGATGCCTCTACTATGCTGTAGTACTGTAGTGCATCTCTGCTATGATGGTACTGTGATGCCTCTACTATGCTGTGGTACTGTGGTACTGTGATGCCTCTCTATGCTGTAGTGCTGTGATTCACTGTGATGCCTCTCTATGCTGTGGTGCTGTGATGCCTCTACTATGCTGTGGTGCTGTGATGCCTCTCTATGCTGTAGTGCTGTGATGTCTACTATGCTGTGGTGCTGTGAGTGCCTCTATACTGTGCTGTGATGCCTCTATGCTGTAGTGCTGTGTACTACTGTGAATCCTCTACTATGCTGTGATGCTGTGATGCCTCTATGCACTATGCAGTATCTGTGCTAGTACTGTACTGTGTGCTCTATACTGTAGTACTGTGATGCTGTAATGCCTCTCTATGCTGTGGTACTGTGATGCCTCTGCTATGCTGTGGTACTGTGATGCCTCTATACTATGCTGTGCCTCTATACTGAGTACTGTGATGCTGCTCTCTATGCTGCTGGTGCTGTGGTGCTCTGGTCTGTGTGATGCCTCTACTATGCTGTACTGTGATGTATGCTGTGGTGCTGTGAGTGCCTCTATGCTGTAGTGCTGTGGTACTGTGAGTGCTCTCTATGCTGTGGTACTGTGCTGTGAGTGCCTCTACTATGCTGTGGTGCTGTGGTACTGTGAGTGCCTCTATGCTGTGGTGCTGTGGTTGCCTCTGCTATGCTGTGGTACTGTGATGCTGTGATCTTCTATGCTGTGGTACTGTGATCCTCTATCTGCTATGCTGTGATGCCTCTGCACTGTGGGTACTGTAATGCCTCTACTATACTGTGGTGCTGTGATGCCTCTATGCTGTGATGCTGTGATGCCTGTGCTCTGCTCTATGCCTCTAGTGCTGTGAGTACTGTGATGCCTCTATGCTGTAGTGCTGTGAGTGCTGTGATGCCTCTATACTGTAGTGCTGTGATGCCTCTATACTGTAGTGCTGTGATGCTCTCTATGCTGTGGTGCTGTGATGTGCTGTGGTACTGTGATGCCTCTATGCTGTGGTGCTGTGGTGCTGTGCTGCCTCTACTATGCTGTGGTGCTGTGATGCCTCTCTATGCTGTGGTGCTGTGATGCCTCTGCTATGCTGTAGTGCTGTGGTGCTTTGTGATGCCTCTATGCTGTACTGTGCTGTGATGCCTCTACTATGCTGTCATGTCTCTGTTCTGTGGTGCTGTGATGCCTCTACTATGCTGTAGTGCTGTGGTACTGTGATGCCTCTATACTGTGGTGCTGTGGTGCTGTGATGCCTCTATACTGTGGTACTGTGATGCCTCTGCTATGCTGTAATGCTGTGTACTGTGATGCCTCTACTATGCTGTGCTGTGGTGCTGTGATGCCTCTACTATGCTGTAGTGCTGTGGTGCTGTGATGCCTCTATGCTGTGGTGCTGTGTGCTGTGATGCCTCTACTATACTGTAGTGCTGTGGTGCTGTGATGCCTCTGCTATGCTGTGGTGCTGTGATGCCTCTGCTATGCTGTGGTGCTGTGGTACTGTGATGCCTCTATGCTGTGGTGCTGTAGTGCCTCTCTATGCTGCCCAGTGCTGTGCGGTGCCTCTATGCTGTGGTGCTGTGGTGCTATGCCTCTGTGGTACTGTGATGCCTCTCTATGCTGTGGTGCTGTGATGCCTCTATGCTGTGGTGCTGTGATGCCTCTGCTATGCTGTGATGCCTCTATGCTGTGAGTGCTGTGATGCCTCTACTATGCTGTGTGCTGTGGTACTGTGATGCCTGCCTCTATGCTGTAGTGCTGTGACTGTGATGCCTCTACTGTGCTGTGAGTGCTGTGATCCTCTATGCTGTGGTGCTGTGGTGCCTCTGCTATGCTGTGGTGCTGTGATGCCTCTACTATGCTGTGGTGCTGTGATGCCTCTCTATGCTGTGGTGCTGTGATGCCTCTGCTATGCTGTGGTGCTGTGGTGCTGTGATGCCTCTGCTATGCTGTGGTGCTGTGGTGCTGTACTGTGATGCCTCTCTATGCTGTGGTGCTGTGAGTGCTCTCTATGCTGTGGTGCTGTAATGCCTCTGCTATGCTGTAGTGCTGTGATGCCTCTATGCTGGTGCTGTGCCTCTGCTATGCTGTGGTGCTGTGGTGCTGTGATGCTGTGATGCCTCTATGCTGTGGTGCTGTGATGCCTCTCTATGCTGTGGTGCTGTGGGACTGTGATGCCTCTACTGTAGTGCTGTGGTGCTGTGATGCCTCTCTATGCTGTGGTGCTGTGATGCCTCTGCTATGCTGTGGGACTGTGAGTGTGCCTCTATGCTGTGGTGCTGTGATGCCTCTATACTGTGGTACTGTGGTGCTGTGATGCCTCTGAGTACTGTGATGCCTCTGCTGTACTGTACTGTGATGCCTCTACTGTGATGCCTCTCTATGCTGTGGTGCTGTGATGCCTCTACTATGCTGTGCTGCTGTGAGTGCCTCTACTATGCTGTGCTGTGATGTGCTGTGGTACTGTGATGCCTCTATGCTGTGCTGTGGTGCTGTGATGCCCTACTATACTGTGGTGCTGTGATGCCTCTGCTATGCTGTGGTGCTGTGATGCCTCTACTGTAGTGCTGTAGTGCTGTGATGCCTCTATGCTGTAGTGCTGTGATGCCTCTCTATGCTGTGGTGCTGTGGTACTGTGATGCCTCTATGCTGTGGTGCTGTGATGCTATGCTGATGCCTCTATACTGTAGTACTGTGATGCTGTGATGCCTCTATGCTGTGGTACTGTGATGCCTCTATGCTGTGGTACTGTGGTACTGTGATGCCTCTATGCTACTGTGTGTGCTGTGATGCCTCTGCTATGCTGTGGTGCTGTGATGCCCTCTATGCTGTGGTACTGTGATGCCTCTACTATGCCTCTGCTGTAGTGCTGTGATGCTGTGTGATGCCTCTATGCTGTGGTGCTGTGATGCCTCTGCTATGCTGTGGTGCTGTGGTGCTGTGATGCCTCTCTATGCTGTAGTGCTGTGATGCTCTCTATGCTCTGTGATGCTCTCTATGCTGTAGTGCTGTGGTGCTGTGATGTCTCTATGCTGTGGTGCTGTGATGCCTCTCTATGCTGTGTGCTGTGATGTGCCTCTGTAGTGCTGTGATGCCTCTACTATGCTGTGGTGCTGTGTACTGTGATGCCTCTCTATGCTGTGTGCTGTGTGCTGTGATGCCTCTCTATGCTGTGGTGCTGTGATGCCTCTACTATGCTGTAGTGCTGTGATGCTCTACTATGCTGTGGTGCTGTGATGCCTCTACTATGCTGTGGTGCTGTGGTGCTGTGATGCCTCTACTATGCTGTAGTGCTGTGGTGCTGTGATGCCTCTATGCTGTGGTGCTGTGATTGCCTCTGCTATGCTGTGAGTGCTGTGATGCCTCTATGCTGTGGTACTGGTGCTGTGATGCCCTCTATGCTGTGCTTTGGTGCTGTGATGCCTCTCTATGCTGTGGTACTGTGATGCCTCTATGCTGTAGTACTGTGATGCCTCTATGCTGAGTACTGTGATGCCTCTATGCTGTGTACTGTACTGTGATGCCTCTATGCTGTGGTGCTGTGATGCCTCTATGCTGTGGTGCTGTGATGCCTCTACTATGCTGTGTGCTGTGATGCCTCTACTATGCTGTGGTACTGTGATGCCTCTCTATGCTGCTGTGGTGCTGTGATGCCTCTCTATACTGTAGTGCTGTGATGCCTCTCCTATGCTGTAGTGCTGTGATGCCTCTATGCTGTAGTGCTGTATGTACTGTGATGCTGTGATGCCTCTCTATGCTGTGGTACTGTGGTGCTGTGATCCTCTATGCTGTATGTGCTGTGGTGCTGTGCCTCTATGCTGTGGTGCTGTGATGCCTCTCTATGCTGTGGTACTGTGATGCCTCTATGCTGTGGTGCTGTGATGCCTCTACTATGCTGTAGTACTGTGATGCCTCTATGCTGTGGTGCTGTGATGCTCTCTATGCTGTGGTACTGTGATGCCTCTCTATACTGTGGTGCTGTGATGCCTCTATGCTGTAGTACTGTGGTGCTGTGATGCCTCTATGCTGTGGTGCTGTGATGCCTCTATGCTGTAGTACTGTGATGCCTCTATGCTGTAGTACTGTGATGCTGTGATGCCTCTATGCTGTATACTGTGATCCTCTATACTGTAGTACTGTGATGCCTCTATGCTGAGTACTGTGCCTCTATACTGTGGTACTGTGATGCCTCTATACTGTAGTACTGTGATGCCTCTACTAGTGCTACTGTGGTACTGTGATGCCTCTATGCTGTGCTGTACTGTGGTGCTGTGATGCCTCTATGCTGTGCTGTGATGCTGTGATGCTCTATGCCTCTATACTGTGGTACTGTGATCCTCTGCTATGCTGTGATGCCTCTGCTATACTGTAGTACTGTGATGCCTCTATGCCTCTATGCTGTAGTACTGTGATGCCTCTATGCTGTGTGCTGTGGTGCTGTGATGCCTCTATGCTGTGGTGCTGTGATGCCTCTATGCTGTGGTGCTGTGATGCTCTCTATACTGTAGTGCTGTGATGCCTCTCTATGCTGTAGTGCTGTGATTAAATCTCTATGCTGTAGTACTGTGATGCCTCTATGCTGTGGTGCTGTGATGCCTCTATGCTGTGGTGCTGTGATGCCTCTACTATGCTGTGGTACTGTGGTGCTGTGATGCCTCTCTATGCTGTGGTGCTGTGGTGCTGTGATGCCTCTATGCTGTGGTGCTGTGATGCCTCTACTATGCTGTGGTACTGTGACGGTGATGCCTCTATGCTGTGGTGCTGTGATGCCTCTACTATGCTGTGGTGCTGTGATGCTCTACTATGCTGTGGTGCTGTGATGCCTCTACTATGCTGTGGTACTGTGATGCCTCTATGCTGTGGTACTGTAGATCCTCTATACTGTAGTGCTGCTGTGATGCCTCTATACTGTAGTACTGTGATGCCTCTATGCTGTGGTACTGTGATGCCTCTACTATGCTGTAGTGCTGTGATGCCTCTATCTAGTGCTGTGATGTACTATACTGGAGTGCTGTGATGCCTCTATGCTGTAGTGCTGTGATGCCTCTACTATGCTGTGGTGCTGTGATGCCTCTATACTGTAGTACTGTGATGCCTCTGCTATGCTGTGATGTACTATGCTGTGACTGTGCTGTGATGCCTCTATACTGTAGTGCTGTGATGCCTCTCTATGCTGTAGTACTGTGGTGCCTCTCTACTGTATGCTGTGATGCCAACAGTGCAATCTATGCTATGCTGTAGTGCTGTGTGCTGTGATGCCTCTATGCTGTGGTGCTGTGATGCCTCTATGCTGAAGTACTGTGATGCCTCTACTATGCTGTGGTACTGTGATGCCTCTACTATGCTGTAGTGCTGTGATGCCTCTACTATGCTGTGGTGCTGTGGTGCTGTGATGCCTCTACTATGCTGGTGCTGTGGTGCTGTGATGCCTCTACTATGCTGTGCTGTGGTGCTGTGATGCCTCTACTATGCTGTGGTGCTGTGATGCCTCTCTATGCTGTGGTGCTGTGATGCCTCTCTATGCTGTGGTGCTGTGATGCCTCTACTATGCTGTGGTGCTGTGATGCCTCTACTATGCTGTGTGATGCTCTCTACTGTGGTACTGTGATGCCTCTATGCTGTGGTGCTGCTGTGATGCCTCTGCTATGCTGTGGTGCTGTGATGCCTCTCTATGCTGTGGTGCTGTGATGCCTCTACTATGCTGTGGTGCTGTGATGCCTCTCTATGCTGTGGTACTGTGATGCCTCTACTATGCTGTAGTGCTGTACTGTGATGCCTCTATGCTGTGGTGCTGTGATGCCTCTACTATGCTGTAGTGCTGTGGTGATGCCTCTATGCTGTGTACTGTGGTACTGTAATGCCTCTACTATGCTGTGGTGCTGTGATGCCTCTATGCTGTGGTACTGTGATGCCTCTACTATGCTGTGGTACTGTGATGCCTCTATGCTGAGTTCTGTGATGATCCTCTATGCTGTAGTACTGTGATGCTGTGATGCCTCTATACTGTAGTACTGTGATGCCTCTATACTGTAGTACTGTGATGCCTCTATACTGTAGTACTGTGATGCTGTGATGCCTCTATACTGTGTGCTGTACTGATCCCTCTATACTGTGCTGTACTGTGATGCCTCTATACTGAGTACTGTGATGCCTCTATGTACTGTGATGCCTCTATGCTGTAGTACTGTGATGCCTCTACTATACTGTGGGACTGTGATGCCTCTACTATGCTGTAGTGCTGTGTGCTGTGTCTCTATGCTGTGGTGCTGTGATGCCTCTACTATGCTGTAGTGCTGTGGTGCTGTGATGCCTCTACTATGCTGTGGTACTGTGGTACTGTGATGCATCTCTATGCTATGCTGTGGTACTGTGATGTCTCTATGCTGTAGTGCTGTGATGCCTCTATGCTGTGGTGCTGTGATGCCTCTACTATGCTGTGGTACTGTGGTACTGTGATGCCTCTATGCTGTGGTACTGTGATGCCTCTGCTATGCTGTGGTGCTGTGTACTGTGATGCTCTCTATGCTGTAGTGCTGTGATGCAGTGCTATGCTGTATGCTGTGGTGCTGTGATGCCTCTATGCTGTGGTGCTGTGATTATGCCTCTATGCTGTAGTGCTGTGATGCCTCTACTATACTGTAGTGCTGTGAGTGCCTCTATGCTGTGGTACTGTGATGCTCTGATGCCTCTATGCTGTGGTGCTGTGATGCCCTCTATGCTGTAGTGCTGTGATGCCTCTATGCTGTGGTGCTGTGATGCCTCTATACTGTGGTGCTGTGATGCCTCTATGCTATGCTATGCTGTGGTGCTGTGATGCCTCTACTATGCTGTGGTACTGTGATGCCTCTATGCTGTAGTACTGTGATGCCTCTACTATACTGTGGTGCTGTGATGCTGTGATGCCCTCTATGCTGTGGTGCTGTGGTGCCTCTATGCTGCTGTGGTGCTGTCATGCCTCTATGCTGTGGTGCTGTGATGCCTCTATACTGTATGCTGTGGCCTCTATGCTGTGGTGCTGTGATGCCTCTATGCTGAGTGCTGTGATGCTGTGAGTCTGTGATGCCTCTATGCTGTAGTGCTGTGGTGCTGTGCAGTGCTGTTATGCCTCTATGCTGTGGTGCTGTGATGCCTCTCTATGCTGTGGTACTGTGATGCCTCTCTATGCTGTGGTACTGTGATGCCTCTATGCTGTGGTGCTGTGATGCCTCTATGCTGTAGTACTGTGATGCTGTGATGCCTCTATGCTGTAGTGCTGTGATGCCTCTACTATGCTGTGGTACTGTGGTCCTCTCTATGTCTGTGTACTGTGAGTGCTGTGATGCCTCTATACTGTGGTGCTGTGATCCTCTATGCTGTAGTGCTGTGATGCCTCTCTATGCTGGTGCTGTGATGCCTCTATGCTGTGGTGCTGTGATGCCTCTCTATGCTGTGGTGCTGTGGTGCCTCTACTATGCTGTGGTACTGTGATGCCTCTACTATGCTGTGGTGCTGTGATGCCTCTATACTGTAGTGCTGTGATGCCTCTATGCTGTAGTACTGTGATGCTGTGATGCCTCTGCTATGCTGTGTGGTGTGGTACTGTGATGCCTCTCTATGCTGTGGTGCTGTGGTGCCTCTATGCTGGAGTGCTGTGATGTATGCTGTGGTGCTGTGATGCCTCTCTATGCTGTGGTGCTGTGATGCCTCTGCTATGCTGTGGTACTGTGTGCTGGATGCCTCTGCTATGCTGTGGTGCTGTGATGCCTCTGCTATGCTGTGGTGCTGTGATGCCTCTACTATGCTGTGGTGCTGTGATGCCTCTACTATGCTGTAGTGCTGTGGTGCTGTGATGCTCTCTGCTGTGGTGCTGTGATGCCTCTATGCTGTGGTACTGTGAGTGCCTCTGCTATGCTGTAGTGCTGTGATGCCTCTATGCTGTGGTACTGTGATGCCTCTCTATGCTGTGGTACTGTGATGCCTCTACTATACTGTAGTGCTGTGATGCCTCTACTACTGTAGTACTGTGATGCCTCTATACTGTAGTGCTGTGATGCCTCTATGCTGTAGTACTGTGAGTGCTGTGATGCCTCTATACTGTAGTACTGTGATGCCTCTATACTGTAGTACTGTGATGCCTCTATACTGTGGTGTACTGTATGCCTCTGATGCCTCTAGTGCTGTGATGCCTGTGATGCCTCTACTGTGGTGCTGTGATGCCTCTATGCTGAGTACTGTGATGCCTCTCTATGCTGTGATGCCTCTACTGCTGTGATACTCTATGTCTGTATGCCTGTATGCTGTGGTGCTGTGAGTGCCTCTCTATGCTGTAGTACTGTGATGCCTCTACTATGCTGTGGTACTGTGATGCCTCTATACTGTGGTGCTGTGATGCCTCTGCTATGCTGTGTAGTACTGTGATGCCTCTATGCTGTGGTGCTGTGATGCCTCTACTACTATGCTGTATGCTGTATGCTGTGGTACTGTGATGCCTCTATGCTGTAGTGCTGTGATGCCTCTATGCTGTGGTGCTGTGATGCCTCTACTATGCTGTGGTGCTGTGATGCCTCTATGCTGTAGTGCTGTGATGCCTCTATGCTGTGGTGCTGTGATGATTAGCACTCTGGTACTGTGATGCCTCTATGCTGTGGTACTGTGATGCTCTCTATGCTGTAGTACTGTGATGCCTCTATACTGTATACTGTGGTGCTGTGATGCCTCTATGCTGTGGTGCTGTGATGCCTCTGACTGTGCCAGTGCTGTGATGCCTCTATACTGTAGTACTGTGTCCTCTATGCTGTGCTGTCATGCCTCTATACTGTACTGTGATGCCTCTGCCTGTATGCCTCTATACTGTGTGCTGTGATGCCTCTACTATGCTGTGGTGTGATGCCTCTACTGTGGTACTGTGAGTGTCTCTATGCTGTGGTACTGTGATGCCTCTATGCTGTAGTGCTGTGGTGCTGTGATGCCTCTACTATGCTGTGGTGTAGTACTGTGATGCCTCTACTATGCTACTATGCTGTAGTACTGTGGTACTGTGATGCCTCTCTATGCTGTGGTGCTGTGATGCCTCTATGCTGTAGTGCTGTGATGCCTCTACTATGCTGTGGTACTGTGATGCCTCTATGCTGTAGTGCTGTGATGCCTCTACTATGCTGTAGTACTGTGATGCCTCTACTATGCTGTAGTGCTGTGATGCCTCTATGCTGGTGCTGTGAGTGCTGTGATGCCTCTATGCTGTGGTACTGCTGATGCCTCTATGCTGTGCTGTGGCTGCTGTGGTGCTGTGATGCTCTCTATGCTGTAGTACTGTGATGCTGTGATGCCTCTATGCTGTGGTACTGTGATGCCTCTATGCTGTAGTACTGTGATGTACTGTGTGCTCTGTGCCTCTACTATGCTGTAGTACTGTGGTGCTGTGATGCCTCTACTATGCTGTGGTACTGTGATGCCTCTATATGCTGTAGTGCTGTGATGCCTCTACTATGCTGTGGTACTGCTGATGCCTCTACTATGCTGTGGTACTGTGATGCCTCTACTATGCTGTGGTGCTGTGATGCCTCTATGCTGTGAGTACTGTGATGATGCCTCTATACTGTAGTACTGTGATGCTGTGATGCCTCTGATGCCTCTATGCTGTAGTGCTGTGATGCCTCTATGCTGTAATACTGTGATGCCTCTACTATGCTGTGTACTGTGAGTACTGTGATGCCTCTATGCTGTGGTACTGTGTACTGTGATGCCCTCTATGCTGTAGTACTGTTTGCTGTGATGCCTCTATGCTGTGGTACTGTGGTGCTGTGATGCCTCTCTATGCTGTAGTGCTGTGATGCCTCTATGCTGTAGTACTGTGATGCCCTCTATGCTGAGTGCTGTATGCCTCTATGCTGAGTGCTGTGATGCCTCTATGCTGTGGTACTGTGATGCCCTCTATGCTCTATGCTGTAGTGCTGTGATGCCTCTACTATGCTGTAGTACTGTGATGTGATGCCTCTATACTGTGGTACTGTGATGCCTCTATGCTGTAGTGCTGTGCCTCTATCTGGTACTGTGATGCCTCTATGCTGTGGTGCTGTGATGCCTCTACTATGCTGTGGTACTGTGATGCCTCTATGCTGTGGTGCTGTGATGCCTCTACTATGCTCTATGCTGTGGTGCTGTGATGCCTCTACTATGCTGTAGTATCCCTCTTGCTGTGATGCCTCTATACTGTGGTACTGTGATGCTGTGATGCCTCTATGCTAGTGCTGTGATGCCTCTATACTGTAGTACTGTGATGCCTCTCTGTGGTACTGTGATGCCTCTACTATGCTGTGGTACTGTGGTACTGTGATGCCTCTACTATGCTGTGGTGCCTCTATGCTACTGCTGTGATGCCTCTGCTATGCTGTGGTACTGTGATGCCTCTACTATGCTGTAGTGCTGTGGTGCTGTGATGCCTCTACTATGCTGTGGTGCTGTAGTGCTGTGATGCCTCTATGCTGTAGTGCTGTGAGTGCCTCTACTATGCTGTGATGCCTCTGCTATGCTGTGGTGCTGTGATGCCTCTGCTATGCTGCTGTGATGTCTCTATGCTGTGCTGTACTGTGATGCCTCTGCTATGCTGTGATGCCTCTATGCTGTAGTACTGTGAGTGCCTCTACTGTATGCTGTGATGCATCTATGCTGTGGTACTGTGGTGCCTCTACTATGCTGTAGTACTGTGATGCCCTCTATGCTGTAGTACTGTGATGCCTCTACTATGCTGTAGTACTGTGAGTGCCTCTATGCTGAGTACTGCTCTCTGCTGTGCCTCTACTAGTGCTGTGATGCCTCTATACTGTGTGCTGTGATGCCTCTGCTATGCTGTGGTGCTGTGATGCCTCTATACTGTAGTACTGTAATGCCTCTACTGTATGCCTCTGTGTACTGTGATGCCCTCTATACTGTGGTACTGTAGTACTGTGATGCCTCTGCTACTGTAGTGCTGTGATGCCTCTATACTGTGGTGCTGTGGTGCTGTGATGCCTCTATACTGTGGTACTGTGATGCTGTATGCTGTAGTGCTGTGATGCCTCTACTATGCACTGTAGTGCTGTGATCCCTCTACTATGCTGTGAGTCTGTGGTACTGTGATGCCTCTATGCTGTGGTGCTGTGGTGCTGTCATGCCTCTATACTGTAGTACTGTGTGCCTCTCTATGCTGTGGTGCTGTGATTGCCTCTACTATGCTGTGGTACTCTATGCTCTATGCTGTAGTGCTGTGATGCCTCTGCTATGCTGTACTGTGGTGACTGTGATGCCTCTACTATGCTGTGGTGCTGTGGTGCTGTGATGTCTCTATGCTGTAGTGCTGTGCTGATGCCCTCTATGCTGTGGTGCTGTGATGCCTCTATGCTGTGGTGCTGTGATGTGCCTCTGCTATACTGTGGTGCTGTGGTGCTGTGATTACTCTATGCTGTACTGCTGTGATGCCTCTATGCTGTGGTGCTGTGGTGCTGTTGTGCCTCTATGCTGTAGTACTGTGATGCCTCTCTATGCTGTAGTGCTGTGATGCCTCTACTATGCTGTGGTACTGTGATGTCTCTATGCTGTAGTACTGTGATGCCTCTATACTGAGTACTGTGATCTCTATGCTGTAGTGCTGTGGTGCTGTGATGCCTCTGCTATGCTGTAGTGCTGTGATGCTCACTATGCTGTATGCTGGTGCTGTGATGCTCTCTATGCTGTGGTGCTGTGCTGTGATGCCTCTATGCTGTGGTGCTGTGATGCCTCTGCTATGCTGTGGTGCTGTGATGCTCTATGCTGTAGTGCCTCTATGCTGTATGCTGTGGTGCTGTGATGCCTCTATGCTGTGCTGTGATATGCTGTGGTACTGTGATGCCTCTATACTGTAGTACTGTGATGCCTCTCTATGCTGTGGTACTGTGATGCCTCTATGCTGTGGTACTGTGATGCCTCTACTATGCTGTGGTGCTGTGAGTGCTGTGATGCCTCTATGCTCTGTGCTGTGGTGCTGTGTACTGTGATGCCTCTCTATGCTGTGGTACTGTGATGCTATGCTAGTGCTGTACTCTCATGCTGTGCTGTGGTGCCTCTACTGTAGTGCTGTGCTATGCTGTGATGCTGTGATGCTCTCTATGCTGTAGTGCTGTGATGCCTCTGCTATGCTGTGGAGTGCCTCTATGCTGTGGTGCTGTGATGTCTCTATGCTGTGAGTACTGTGATGCCTCTATGCTAGTGCTGTGATGCCTCTACTATGCTGTGGTGCTGTCTCTATGCTGTGGTGCTGTGATGCCTCTGCTATGCTGTGGTGCTGTGGTGCTGTGCCTCTATGCTGTGGTACTGTGATGCCTCTGCTATGCTGTGGTGCTGTGATGTCTCTATGCTGTAGTACTGTGATGCCTCTCTGTAGTGCTGTGAGTACTGTGCCCTCTATACTGTGGTGCTGTGATGCCTCTATGCTGTAGTACTGTGAGTCCCTCTATGCTGTGGTGCTAGTGCTGTGATGCCTCTATGCTGTGGTGCTGTGATGCCTCTATACTGTAGTACTGTGATGCCTCTATACTGTAGTGCTGTGATGCCTCTCTATGCTGTGTGCTGTGATGCCTCTACTATGCTGTCTACTATACTACTGTGGTACTGTGTACTGTGATGCCTCTATGCTGTAGTGCTGTGATGCCTCTATGCTGTAGTACTGTGCTGTGCCTCTACTATACTGTGGTACTGTGATGCCTCTATACTGTGGTACTGTGATGCCTCTCTATACTGTAGTACTGTGATGCTATGCTCTAGTGCTGTGGTGCCTCTATGCTGTGCTGTGATGCCTCTACTATACTGTGGTACTGTGATGCCTCTATGCTGTGGTGCTGTGATGCCTCTATGCTGTAGTACTGTGATGCCTCTACTATGCTGTAGTACTGTAGTGCTGTGATGCCTCTATGCTGTAGTACTGTGATGCCTCTATGCTGTAGTGCTGTGATGCTGTGATGCCTCTATGCTGTGGTACTGTGATGCCTCTCTATACTGTAGTGCTGTGATGCCCTCTATGCTGTAGTGCTGTGATGCCTCTGCTATGCTGTAGTACTGTGATGCCTCTATGCTGTAGTACTGTGATGCCTCTACTATGCTGTAGTGCTGTGATGCCTCTACTATGCTACTGGTGCTGTGATGCCTCTATGCTGTCTGCTGTGGTGCTGTGTGCCTCTATGCTGTAGTGCTGTGATGCCTCTATACTGCTGCTGTGATGCCTGTATGCCTCTATGCTGTGGTGCTGTGATGCCTCTATGCTGTGGTGCTGTGATGCCTCTACTATGCTGTAGTGCTGTGGTGCTGTGTGCCTCTATGCTGTAGTGCTGTGATGCCTCTATGCTGTAGTGCTGTGATGCCTCTACTATACTGTAGTGCTGTGATGCTCTCTATGCTGTGGTGCTGTGATGCCTCTATGCTGTGGTGCTGTGGTGCTGTGATGCCTCTCTATGCTGTAGTACTGTGATGCCTCTATGCTGGTGCTGTGATGCCTCTGCTATGCTGTGCTGTGATATGCTGTGCTGTGATGCCTCTACTATACTGTAGTACTGTGATGCCTCTGCCTCTATGCTGTGGTACTGTGATGCCTCTGCTATGCTGTGGTACTGTGATGCCTCTATGCTGTAGTACTGTGATGCCTCTATGCTGTGGTGCTGTGATGCTGTGATGCCTCTATGCTGTACTGCTAGTGCTGTGATGCCTCTATGCTGTAGTACTGTGATGCCTCTATACTGTAGTGCTGTGATGCCTCTATGCTGTGGTGCTGTGGTGCTCTCTATGCTGTGAGTGCTGTGAGTGCTGTGATGCCTCTACTATGCTGTAGTACTGTGATGCTCCTCTATACTGTGGTGCTGTGATGCCTCTATGCTGTAGTACTGTGATGCTGTGATGCCTCCTCTATGCTGTGGTACTGTGATGCCTCTACTATGCTGTAGTGCTGTGACTGTGCCTCTACTATGCTGTACTGTGATGATGCCTCTCTATGGTGCTGTGTGCCTCTATACTATGCTGTGATGCCTCTGCCTCTGTGATGCTGTGATGCCTCTATGCTGTAGTGCTGTGGTGCCTCTACTATACTGTGGTACTGTGATGTCTCTATACTGTGCAGTCTGTGATGCCTCTCTATGCTGTAGTACTGTGATGCCTCTATGCTGTACTGCTGTGATGCTCTCTGCTGAGTGCTGTGATGCCTCTATACTGTGTACTGTGATGCCTCTATACTGTAGTACTGTGATGCCTCTATGCCTGTAGTACTGTGATGCTGTGATGCCTCTATGCTATGCTGATGCCTCTGGTGCTGTAGTACTGTGATGCCTCTATGCTGTGGTGCTGTGAGTGCCTCTATACTCTATGCTGTGATGCCTCTATGCTGTGAGTGCTGTGATGCCTCTCTATGCTGTAGTGCTGTGATGCCTCTACTATGCTGTAGTACTGTATGCTCTATGCTCTGTGATGCCTCTATGCTGTGTGCTGTGGTGCTGTGATGCCTCTATGCTGCTGTGGTGCTGTGATGCCTCTATGCTGTAGTGCTGTGATGCTCTCTATGCTGTGGTATGCTGTGGTGCTGTGATGCCTCTGCTATGCTGTGGTGCTGTGATTGCCTCACTATGCTGTAGTGCTGTGATGCCTCTGCTATGCTGTGGTGCTGTGATGCCTCTACTATGCTGTAGTACTGTGTGATCTCTCTATGCTGTGGTGCTGTGATGCCTCTATACTGTGGTGCTGTGATGCCTCTACTATGCTGTGGTGCTGTGATGCCTCTATGCTGTGGTGCTGTGATGCTGTGATGCCTCTATACTGTGGTGCTGTGATTAAATCTGCTATGCTGTGGTGCTGTAGTGCTGTGATGCCCTGCTATGCTGTGCTGTGATGCCTCTGCTCTCTATGCTATACTGTGCTGTATACTGTAGATGCCTCTATGCTGTAGTGCTGTGATGCTCTCTATGCTGTGGTACTGTGATGCCTCTGCTATGCTGCTGTGATGCCTCTCTATGCTGTGGTGCTGTGATGCTCTCTATGCTGTAGTGCTGTGGTGCTGTGCCTCTACTATGCTGTGGTACTGTGGTGCTGTGATGCCTCTATGCTGTAGTGCTGTGAGTGCTGTGTGCCTCTATGCTGTGGTACTGCAGTGCCTCTGCTGTGATGCCTCTACTATGCTGTAGTACTGTGATGCCTCTGCTATGCTGTAGTGCTGTGATGCTGTCTGCTATGCTGTGGTGCTGTGGTGCTGTGATGCCTCTACTATGCTGCAGTGCTGTGATGCTGATCTCTATGCTGTGGTGCTGTGCCTCTGCCTCTACTATGCTGTGAGTGCTGTGATGCCTCTATGCTGTAGTGCTGTGCCTCTCTCTCTACTATGCTGTGCTGTGGTGCTGTGATGCCTCTATGCTGTAGTGCTGTGATGCCTCTGCCTCTAGTGCTGTGGTGCCTCTATGCTGTGGTGCTGTGATGCCTCTCTATGCTGTGGTGCTGTGATGCCTCTATGCTGTGAGTGATGATGCCTCTCTATGCTGTGGTGCTGTGATGCTGTCTCTATACTGTAGTGCTGTGGTGCCCTCTATGCTGTGGTGCTGTGGTGCTGTGATGCCTCTATGCTGTGGTGCTGTGATGCCTCTATGCTGTAGTGCTGTGATGCCTCTGCTAGTGCTGTGATGCTGTGATGCCTCTATGCTGTGGTGCTGTGATGCCTCCTGCTATGCTGTGATGTGCTGTGCTGTGTGCTGTCTGTGTACTGTGAGTGCTGTGATGCCTCTATGCTGTGGTGCTGTGATGCCTCTACTATGCTGTAGTACTGTGATGCCTCTCTATGCTGTAGTGCTGTGATGTCTCTATGCTGTGGTGCTGTGTGCCTCTGCTATGCTGTGGTGCTGTGGTACTGTGATGCCTCTACTATGCTGTAGTGCTGTGGTACTGTGATGCCTCTCTGCTATGCTAGTGCTGTGAGTGCCTCTATGCTGTAGTGCTGTGATGCCTCTCTATGCTGTGGTGCTGTGATGCCTCTATGCTGTGGTGCTGTGATGCTCTCTATGCTGTGGTACTGTGCCTCTACTATGCTGTAGTGCTGTGATGCCTCTCTATGCTGTGGTGCTGTGATGCTCTCTACTGTAGTGCTGTGATGCTGTGATGCTCTCTATGCTGTGGTGCTGTGATGCCCTCTATGCTGCTGGTACTGTGATGCCTCTGCTATCTGTAGTGCTGTATGCTGTGATGCCTCTATGCTGTAGTACTGTGATGCCTCTACTATGCTGTAGTGCTGTGATGCTGTGTGCTGCCTCTACTATGCTGTAGTACTGTGATGCCTCTATGCTGTAGTACTGTGATGCCTCTCTATACTGTAGCTATGCTGTGAGTGCTGTGATGCCTCTATACTGTAGTACTGTGATGCCTCTACTATGCTGTGGTACTGTGATGCCTCTATACTGTAACTGTTCTGTGATGCCTCTGCCTATGCTGTAGTGCTAGTGCTGTGATGCCTCTATGCTGTGGTGCTGTGATGCCTCTACTATGCTGTGATGCCTCTCTATGCTGTGAGTGCTGTGATGCCTCTCTATGCTGTGGTACTGTGATGCCTCTCTATGCTGTAGTGCTGTGATGCCTCTATGCTGTGTGCCTCTATGCTGGTGCTGTGATGCCTCTATACTATGCTGTGATGTGCTGTAGTGCTGTGATGCCTCTATGCTGCTGTGGTACTGTGATGTCTCTATGCTGTGGTACTGTGATGCCTATCTCTATGCTGTGCTGTGCTGTGATGCCTCTATGCTGTGGTGCTGTGGTGTACTGTGCTGTGCCTCTCTATGCTGTAGTGCTGTGGTGCTGTGATGCCTCTACTATGCTGTGGTACTGTGATGCCTCTCTATGCTGTAGTACTGTGATGTGATGCCTCTATACTGTGGTACTGTGATGCCTCTATGCTGTGGTACTGTGATGTCTCTATGCTGTGCTGTACTGTGATGCCTCTGCTATGCTGTGGTCTGTGATGCCTCTATACTGTAGTGCTGTGATGCCTCTACTATGGTGTCCTATGCTGTGGTGCTGTGATGCCTCTATGCTGTAGTGCTGTGATGCCTCTACTATGCTGTAGTGCTGTGATGCCTCTATGCTGTATGCTGTGATGCTCTCTATACTGTAGTGCTGTGATGCCTCTATACTGTAGTACTGTGAGTGCTGTGATGCCTCTCTATGCTGTAGTGCTGTGATGCCTCTCTATGCTGTAGTGCTGTAGTGCTGTGATGCCTCTATGCTGTGGTGCTGTGTGCTGTGATGCCTCTATGCTGTGGTGCTGTGATGCCTCTATGCTGTGCCTCTATACTGTGCTGTGATGCCTCTATGCTATGCTGTGGTACTGTGATGCTGATGCCTCTATGCTGTGGTACTGTGATGCCTCTCTATGCTAGTGCTGTGAGTGCTGTGATGCCTCTATGCTGTAGTACTGTGATGCCTCTACTATGCTGTGGTGCTGTGATGCCTCTATGCTGTGGTGCTGTGATGCCTCTATGCTGTAAGTGCTGTGATGCTGTGATGCCTCTACTATGCTGCTGTGATGTCTCTATACTGTAGTGCTGTGATGCCTCTATGCTGTAGTACTGTGATGCTGTGATGCCTCTCTATGCTGTGGTGCTGTGTACTGTGATGCCTCTATGCTGTGGTGCTGTGATGCCTCTATGCTGTAGTGCTGTGATGCCTCTACTATGCTGTGCTGTGGTACTGTATGCTCTCTATGCTGTAGTGCTGTGGTGCTGTGATGCCTCTACTATGCTGTAGTGCTGTGATGCCTCTATGCTGTGGTGCTGTGATGCCTCTGCTATGCTGTGGTGCTGTGATGCCTCTCTATGCTGTAGTACTGTGGTGCTGTGATGCCTCTATGCTGTGGTACTGTGATGCCTCTATGCTGTGGTACTGTGATGCCTCCTCTATGCTGTGGTGCTGTGGGACTGTGATGCCTCTACTATGCTGTACTGTACTGTGATGCCTCTACTAGTGCTGTGATGTGCTGCTGATGCCTCTCTATACTGTAGTGCTGTGATGCTCTCTATGCTGTGTGCTGTGCCTCTATGCTATGCTCTATGTGCTGTGGTGCTGTGATGCCTCTATGCTATGCTGATGCCTCTATGCTGTAGTACTGTGATGCCCTCTATACTGTGGTGCTGTGATGCCTCTATGCTGTAGTGCTGTGATGCCTCTATACTGTGGTGCTGTGATGCCTCTACTATGCTGTGGTGCTGTGATGCCTCTATGCTGTGCTGTGTAATGCTGTGATGCTCTCTATGCTGTGGTGCTGTGGTGCTGTGATGCCTCTATGCTATGCTGTGATGTGCTGTGGTGCTGTGATGCCTCTATGCTATGCTGTGATGCCTCTCTATGCTGTAGTGCTGTGATGCCTCTACTATGCTGTGATGTGCTGTGGTACTGTGATGCTGTGATGCCTCTGCTATGCTGTGGTGCTGTGGTGCTGTGATGCCTCTATGCTGGTGCTGTATGCTATGCTGTGGTGCTGTGATGCCTCTATGCTGTGCTGTGATGCCTCTCTATGCTGTGGTGCTGTGATGCCTCTCTATGCTGTGGTGCTGTGATGCCTCTGCTATGCTGTGGTGCTGTGATGCCTGCCTCTATGCTGTGGTGTACTGTGATGCCTCTACTATACTGTAGTACTGTGGTGCTGTGATGCCTCTACTGTATGCTGTGATGTACTGTAGTACTGTGATGTCTCTATGCTGTGCTGTGCCTCTATGCTGTGGTACTGTGATGCCTCTACTATGCTGTGGTGCTGTGATGCCTCTATGCTGTGGTGCTGTGATGCCTCTATGCTATGCTGTGGTGCTGTGATGCCTCTACTATGCTGTGGTACTGTGATGCCTCTACTATGCTGTGGTGCTGTGTGCTGTGATGCCTCTATGCTATGCTGTGGTCTGTATGCTGTGATGCCTCTATGCTGTGTACTGTGATGCCTCTATGCTGTGTGAATGCCTCTATGCTGTGTACTGTGATGCCTCTCTACTGTAGTGCTGTGATGCCTCTATGCTGTAGTACTGTGATGCTGTGCTGTGATGCCTCTATGCTGTGGTACTGTGATGCCTCCTCTATGCTGTAGTGCTGTGATGCCTCTACTATGCTGTGATGCCTCTATGCTGTGGTACTGTGATGCCTCTGCTATGCTGTAGTGCTGTGATGCTCTCTATGCTGTAGTACTGTGATGCTCTCTATGTGCTGTGGTACTGTGATGCCTCTATGCTGTATGCTGTGGTACTGTGATGCCTCTACTATGCTGTGGTGCTGTGATGCCTCTGCTATGCTGTGGTGCTGCCTCTGCTATGCTGTGTACTGTGATCCCTCTCTATGCTGTGGTGCTGTGGTGCTGTGATGCCTCTACTATGCTGTGGTGCTGTGTGCTGTGATGCCTCTACTGTGGTACTGTGATGCCTCTGTACTATGCTCTATGCTGTGGTGCTGTGATGCCTCTACTATGCTGTGAGTGCTGTGATGCCTCTATGCTGTAGTGCTGTGATGCCTCTACTATGCTGTGGTGCTGTGATGCCTCTACTATGCTGTGGTACTGTGATGCCTCTATGCTGTAGTGCTGTGTACTGTGATGCCTCTATACTGTAGTGCTGTGATGCCTCTACTGTGAGTGCTGTGATGCTGTAGTATGCTGTATGCTGTGATGCCTCTATGCTGTAGTGCTGTGATGCCTCTCTATGCTGTGCCTCTACTATGCTGTGTACTGTGATGCCTCTATGCTGTGGTACTGTGATGCCTCTATGCTGTAGTACTGTGATGCCTCTATGCTGTAGTGCTGTGATGCCTCTACTATGCTGTAGTACTGTGATGCCTCTGCTATGCCTCTATGCTGTGGTGCTGTGATGCCTCTCTATGCTGTAGTGCTGTGAGTGCTGTGATGCCTCTATGCTGTGATGTGCTGTGATGCCTCTGCTATGCTGTGGTGCTGTGATGCTGTGATGCCTCTATGCTGTAGTGCTGTGATGCCTCTAGTGCTGTGGTGCTGTGTGCCTCTATGCTGTAGTGCTGTGATGCCTCTATACTGTAGTGCTGTGATGCCTCTCTATGCTGTAGTGCTGTGATGCCTCTACTATACTGTAGTGCTGTGGTGCTGTGATGCCTCTACTATGCTGTAGTACTGTGGTACTGTGATGCCTCTATACTGTAGTACTGTGATGCCTCTACTATGCTGTAGTGCTGTGATGCCTCTATGCTGTGGTGCTGTGATGCCTCTGCTATGCTGTAGTGCTGTGATGCCTCTATGCTGTAGTACTGTGATGCCTCTCTATGCTGTGGTACTGTGATGCCTCTATGCTGTAGTGCTGTGATGCCTCTCTATGCTGTAGTGCTGTGTACTGTGATGCCTCTATACTGTGGTACTGTGATGCCTCTACTATGCTGTAGTACTGTGATGCCTCTATGCTGTAGTACTGTGATGCCTCTATACTCTATACTGTGAGTGCTGTGATGCCTCTATGCTGTGAGTACTGTGATGCCTCTACTATGCTGTGGTACTGTGATGCCTCTACTATACTGTAGTGCTGTGATGCTCTCTATACTGTGTACTGTGATCTCTCTATGCTGTAGTACTGTGATGCCTCTATACTGAGTGCTGTGATGCCTCTATGCTGTAGTACTGTGATGCCTCTATGCTGTAGTGCTGTGATGCCTCTATATGCTGGTGCTGTGGGACTGTGATGCCTCTACTATGCTGTGGTGCTGTACTGTGATGCCTCTATACTGTGGTACTGTGATGCCTCTACTATGCTGTGTGCTGTGGTGCTGTGATGCCTCTATGCTATGCTGTGGTGCTGTGATGCCTCTATATGCTGTGGTGCTGTGATGCCTCTCTATGCTGTGGTGCTGTGATGCCTCTATGCTGTGGTGCTGTGATGCCTCTGCTATGCTGTGGTGCTGTGATGCTGTGTCTCTATGCTGTGGTGCTGTGATGCCTCTCTATGCTGTATGCTGTAGTGCTGTGATGCCTCTACTATGCTGTGGTGCTGTGGTGCTGTGATGCCTCTATGCTGTGGTGCTGTGGTGCTGTGATGCCTCTATGCTGTAGTGCTGTGATGCCTCTATGCTGTGGTGCTGTGATGCCTCTCTATGCTGTAGTGCTGTGATGCTGTGATGCCTCTATGCTATGCTGTGGCTGTGGTGCTGTGGTGATGCTCTCTATGCTGTGGTGCTGTGATGTGCTGTGGTGCTGTGATGCCTATGCTGTGGTGCTAGTGCTGTGATGCCTGCCTCTATGCTGTGGTGCTGTGATGCCTCTACTATGCTGTGGTGCTGTGGTGCCTCTACTATGCTCTGTGCTGTGGTGCTGTGATGCCTCTACTATGCTAGTGCTGTGGTGCTGTGATGCTCTGCTATGCTATGCTGTGGTGCTGTGATGCCTCTACTATGCTGTGGTGCTGTGATGCCTCTCTATGCTGTGGTGCTGTGGTGCCTCTGTGATGCCTCTATGCTGTATGCTGTGGTGCTGTGATGCCTCTACTATGCTGTAGTGCTGTGATGCCCTCTATGCTGTGGTACTGTGATGCCTCTATGCTGTGGTGCTGTGATGCCTCTACTATGCTGTAGTGCTGTGATGCTACTCTCTATGCTGAGTACTGTGATGCCTCTATGCTGTGTGCTGTAGTGCTGTGATGCCTCTATGCTGTAGTACTGTGATGCCTCTATGCTGTAGTGCTGTGATGCCTCTATGCTGTAGTACTGTGATGCCTCTGCTGTAGTGCTGTAGTGCTGTGATGCTCTCTATGCTGTGGTGCTGTGATGCTCTCTATGCTGTAGTGCTGTGATGCCTCTCTATACTGTGGTGCTGTGATGCCTCTCTATGCTGTGGTACTGTGATGCCTCTACTATGCTCTATGCTGTAGTGCTGTGATGCCTCTACTGTGCTGTGATGCCTCTACTATGCTGTGGTGCTGTGATGCCTCTATACTGTAGTGCTGTGGTGCTGTGATGCCTCTATGCTGTAGTACTGTGATGCTCTCTATGCTGTGGTACTGTGATGCCTCTACTATGCTGTGGTACTGTGATGCCTCTGCTATGCTGTGGTGCTGTGGTGCTGTGATGCCTCTACTATGCTGTAGTACTGTGAGTGCTGTGATGCCTCCTCTATGCTGTAGTGCTGTGATGCCTCTATGCTGTGTACTGTGATGCCTCTGCTGTGGTGCTGTGATGCCTCTACTATGCTGTAGTACTGTGATGCCTCTCTGCTATGCTGTGGTGCTGTGATGCCTCTCTATGCTGTAGTGCTGCTGTGATCTCTATGCTGAGTACTGTGATGCCTCTATGCTGTGGTGCTGTGCTGTGCCTCTATGCTGTGGTGCTGTGCCTCTACTGAGCTGTGATGCCTCTCTATGCTGTAGTGCTGTGGTGCTGTGATGCCTCTATACTGTAGTGCTGTGATGCCTCTATGCTGTAGTACTGTGATGCCTCTCTCTATGCTGTGATGCCTCTATGCTGTAGTGCTGTGATGCTCTCTATGCTAGTGCTGTGATGCCTCTATGCTGTGGTACTGTGATGCCTCTATGCTGTGGTGCTGTGATGATGCCTCTCTATGCTGTAGTGCTGTGATGCCTCTATGCTGTAGTGCTGTGATGCCTCTATGCTGCTGTGTGCTGTGATGCCTCTATACTGTAGTGCTGTGATGCCTCTACTATGCTGTAGTACTGTGATGCCTCTCTATGCTGTAGTGCTGTGATGCCTCTATGCTGTGGTGCTGTGGTGCTGTGATGCCTCTATACTGCTGTGTACTGTGATGCCTCTATACTGTAGTACTGTGATGCCTCTATGCTGTGGTGCTGTGATCTGCCTCTATGCTGTGAGTACTGTGATGCCTCTACTATGCTGTAGTGCTGTGATGTCTGTGATGCCTCTGCTATGCCTCTGTATGTGGTGCTGTGATGCCTCTATGCTGTGGTACTGTGATGCCTCTCTCTAGTGCTGTGAGTGCTGTGGTGCTGTGATGCCTCTCTATGCTGTGGTGCTGTGGTGCCTCTGCTATGCTGTGCTGTCTGTGATGCCTCTACTATGCTGTGGTGCTGTGGTGCTGTGATGCCTCTCTATGCTGTAGTGCTGTGGTGCTGTGATGCTATGCTCTATGCTGTGGTGCTGTGATGCCTCTCTATGCTGTGGTGCTGTGTGCTGTGCCTCTACTATGCTGTGGTGCTGTGATGCCTCTACTACTGTGTACTGTGATGCCTCTATGCTGAGTGCTGTGATGCCTCTCTATGCTGTGGTGCTGTGATGCCTCTACTATGCTGTGGTGCTGTGATGCCTCTCTATACTGTGGTGCTGTGATGCCTCTCTATGCTGTGCTGTGGTGCTGTGATGCCTCTCTATGCTGTGCTGTGCTGTGATGCCTCTCTATGCTGTGGTGCTGTGATGCTGTGATGCCTCTACTATGCTGTAGTGCTGTGATGCCTCTATGCTGTAGTACTGTGATGCCTCTATGCTGTGGTGCTGTGATGCTTGCTCTATGCTGTGATGCCCTCTATGCTGTAGTACTGTGATGCCTCTATGCTGTAGTGCTGTGATGCCTCTACTATGCTGTGGTACTGTGATGCTGTGATGCCTCTATGCTGTGCTGTACTGTGATGCTCTCTATGCTGTAGTGCTGTGATGCCTCTCTATGCTGTGCTGTGATGCCTCTCTATGCTGTGGTGCTGTGATGCCTCTCTATACTGTAGTGCTGTGATGCCTCTATGCTAGTGCTGTGATGCCTCTATGCTAGTGCTGTGATGCCTCTGCTATGCTGTGTGCTGTGATGCCTCTATGCTGTGGTGCTGTGATGCCTCTCTATGCTGTAGTACTGTGATGCCTCTATGCTGTAGTGCTGTGATGCCTCTCTATGCTGTGGTACTGTGATGCCTCTATGCTGTAGTGCTGCCTCTACTATACTGTGGTACTGTGATGCCTCTATGCTGTGGTGCTGTGTGCTGTGATGCCTCTCTATGCTGTGGTGCTGTGATGCCTCTATGCTGTGGTGCTGTGATGCCTCTATGCTGTGGTGCTGTGATGCTGTGATGCCTCTATGCTGTAGTGCTGTGATGCCTCTACTATGCTGTAGTACTGTGATGCCTCTATGCTGTAGTGCTGTGATGTACTGTACTGTGATGCTGTGATGCCTCTACTAGTGCTGTGGCCTCTATGCTGTGGTGCTGTGATGCCTCTATGCTGTAGTACTGTGATGCTGTGATGCCTCTATGCTGTAGTGCTGTGATGCCTCTATGCTGTGGTGCTGTGATGCCTCTGCTATGCTGTGGTACTGTGATGCCTCTATATGCTGTAGTGCTGTGATGCTGTGAGTGCTGTGTGCTGTGATGCCTCTACTATGCTGTAGTGCTGTGATGCCTCTACTGCTGTGGTGCTGTCTGCCTCTCTATGCTGTGGTGCTGTGATGCCTCTCTATGCTGTAGTGCTGTGATGCTCTCTATGCTGTGGTACTGTGGTACTGTGATGCCTCTATGCTGTAGTGCTGTGATGCCTCTACTATGCTGTAGTGCTGTGATGCCTCTATGCTGTAGTACTGTGATGCCTCTACTATGCTGTAGTACTGTGATGCCTCTATACTGTAGTACTGTGATGCCTCTCTATGCTGTGGTGCTGTGATGCCTCTATACTGTAGTACTGTGATGCCTCTATACTGTAGTGCTGTGATGCTGTGACTCTATGCTGTAAGTGCTGTGATGCCTCTATCTGTGAGTACTGTGATGCCTCTATGCTATGCTGTGATGCTGTGATGCCTCTATACTGTAGTGCTGTGATGCCTCTATACTGTAGTACTGTGATGCCTCTACTATACTGTGATGCCTCTATACTGTGCTGTGATGCCTCTATGCTGTAGTGCTGTGATGCCTCTGCTATGCTGTGGTACTGTGATGCCTCTACTATGCTGTAGTGCTGTGCTGTGATGCCTCTCTATGCTGTAGTGCTGTGGTGCTGTGATGCCTCTGCTGGTGCTGTGATGCCTCTATGCTGTGGTGCTGTGATGCTCTCTATGCTGTAGTGCTGTGATGCCTCTCTATGCTGTGTACTGTGCTGTGATGCCTCTACTATGCTGTAGTGCTGTGGTGCTGTGATGCCTCTACTATGCTGTAGTGCTGTGTGCTGTGATGCCTCTACTATGCTGTGGTACTGTGATGCCTCTACTATACTGTGGTGCTGTGATGCCTCTACTATGCTGTGGTGCTGTGATGCCTCTGCTATGCTGTGGTACTGTGATGCTGTGATGCCTCTATGCTGTGGTACTGTGTGCTGTGATGCTCTCTATGCTGTAGTGCTGTGATGCCTCTACTATACTGTGGTGCTGTGATGCCTACTGTGATGCCTCTACTATGCTGTGGTACTGTGATGCCTCTATGCTGTAGTACTGTGATGCCTCTCTATGCTGTAGTACTGTGATGCCTCTATGCTGTGGTGCTGTGATGCCTCTATACTGTAGTACTGTGATGCCTCTCTATGCTGTGGTACTGTGATGCCTCTATATGCTGTAGTACTGTGATGCCTCTATGCTGTAGTACTGTGATGCTGTGATGCCTCTACTAGTGCTGTGGTGTACTGTGATGCCTCTATGCTGAGCCTGTGATGCCTCTATGCTGTAGTGCTGTGATGCCTCTATGCTGTGGTGCTGTGATGCCTCTCTATGCTGTGGTACTGTGATGCCTCTACTATACTGTACTGTGATGCCTCTATACTGTGTAGTACTGTGATGCTCTCTATGCTGTGGTACTGTGTGCCTCTACTATGCTGTAGTACTGTGGTGCTGTGATGCTCTCTATGCTGTGGTGCTGTGATGCCTCTACTACTGTGTACTGTGATGCCTCTATGCTGTGGTACTGTGATGCCTCTACTATGCTGTAGTGCTGTGATGCCCTACTATACTGTAGTACTGTGCCTCTATGCTGTGGTACTGTGATGCCTCTATACTGTAGTACTGTGATGCCTCTATGCTGTGGTACTGTGATGCCTCTCTATGCTGTGGTACTGTGATGCCTCTATACTGTAGTGCTGTGATGCCTCTACTATGCTGTGGTGCTGTGATGCCTCTACTGTGATGCCTCTATACTGTAGTGCTGTGATGCCTCTATGCTGTAGTACTGTGATGCTATGCTGTGTACTGTGATGCCTCTATACTGTAGTACTGTGATGCCTCTATGCTGTACTGTGATGCTGTGATGCCTCTACTATGCTGTGGTGACTGTGATGCCTCTACTATGCTGTATGCTGTGATGCCTCTATACTGTGGTACTGTGATGCCTCTACTATGCTGTAGTGCTGTAGTACTGTGATGCTCTCTATGCTGTACTGGTGCTGTGATGCATCTGCTATGCTCTATGCTGTGGTGCTGTGATGCCTCTCTATACTGTAGTGCTGTGATGCCTCTATGCTGTAGTACTGTGATGTCTCTATGCTGTGAGTACTGTGATGCCTCTCTATGCTGTAGTGCTGTGATGCTGTGATGCCTCTATCTAGTGCTGTGATGCCTCTATGCTGTAGTACTGTGATGCCTCTATGCTGTAATGCTGTGATGCCTCTATGTCTCTATACTGTGGTGCTGTGATGCCTCTATGCTGTGGTACTGTGATGCCTCTACTATGCTGTAGTACTGTGATGCCTGTGATGCCTCTATGCTAGTACTGTAGTGCTGTGATGCCTCTATGCTGTGGTGCTGTGATGCCTCTATCTATGCTGTGGTACTGTGATGCCTCTATGCTATGCTGTATGCTAGTGCTGTGATGCCTCTCTATGCTGTGGTGCTGTGTACTGTGAGTGCTGTGATGCCTCTATGCTGTGGTGCTGTGATGCCTCTATATGCTCCAGTGCTGTGATGCCTCTACTATGCTGTGGTGCTGTGATGCCTCTGCCTATGCTGTGGTGCTGTGATGCCTCTGCTATGCTGTGAGTGCTGTGATGTCTCTATGCTCCAGTGCTGTGATGCCTCTCTATGCTGTGGTACTGTATCTATTGCTGTGGTGCTGTGATGCCTCTATGCTGTGGTGCTGTGATGCTGTCCCTCTATGCTGTAGTGCTGTGCCTCTCTATGCTGTAGTGCTGTGATGCCTCTATGCTGTGGTGCAAATGCCTCTATGCTGCCAGTACTGTGATGCCTCTATACTGTGGTGCTGTGATGCCTCTACTATGCTGAAGTACTGTGATGCCTCTATGCTGTAAAGTACTGTGATGCCTCTATGCTGTAGTGCTGTGATGCTGTCTGCCTATACTGTGTGCTGTGATGCCTCTACTGATGCCTCTGGTACTGTGATGCCTCCTATGCTGTAGTGCTGTATGCTGTGATGCCTCTATGCTCTGTGATGCCTCTCTATGCTGTAGTACTGTGATGCCTCTATGCTGTAGTGCTGTGATGCCTCTACTATGCTGTAGTGCTGTGATGCTCTGATGCTCTATGCTGTGGTATGCCTCTACTATGCTGTGGTACTGTGATGCTCTCTACTGTAGTGCTGTGATGCCTCTCTATGCTGTGGTACTGTGATGCCTCTATGCTGTAGTGCTGTGATGCCTCTACTACTGTAGTACTGTGATGCCTCTATGCCTCTATACTGTAGTGCTGTGATGCCTCTCTATGCTGTAGTGCTGTGATGCCTCTATGCTGTGGTGCTGTGATGCCTCTGCTATGCTGTGGTGCTGTGATGCTGTGATGCCTCTCTATGCTGTAGTGCTGTGATGCCTCTATACTGAAGTGCTGTGATGCCTCTATGCTGTAGTGCTGTGATGCCTCTATGCTGTAGTACTGTGATGCCTCTACTATGCTGTGGTGCTGTGATGCCTCTATGCTGAGTACTGTGATGCCTCTCTATGCTGTGGTACTGTGATGCCTCTCTATGCTGTAGTACTGTGACTGTGATGCCTCTACTATACTGTAGTACTGTGACTGTGATGCCTCTACTATGCTGTGATGTACTGTGGTACTGTGATGTCTCTATGCTGGTGAGTAGTGCTGTGATGCTCTATGCTGTGGTACTGTGATGCCCTCTATACTGTAGTACTGTGATGCCTCTATACTGTAGTACTGTGATGCCTCTACTATACTGTAGTACTGTGATGCCTCTATGCCTGTACTGTACTGTGGTGCTATACTGTGGTGCTGTGGTGCTGTGATGCCTCTATGCTGTGGTACTGTGATGCCTCTACTATGCTGTGGTGCTGTGATGCTCTACTATGCTGTAGTACTGTGATGCTGCCTGCCTCTCTATGCTGTGGTGCTGTGATGCCTCTATGCTGTGGTGCTGTCATGCCTCTACTATGCTGCTGTGATGCCTCTCTATGCTGTGGTGCTGTGATGCCTCTATACTGTGGTACTGTGATGCCTCTCTATGCTAGTACTGTGATGCTGTGATGCCTCTGCTGTAGTGCTGTGATGCCTCTATGCTGTACTGTAGACTGTGATGCCTCTATGCTGTAGTACTGTGATGCCTCTATGCTGTGGTACTGTGATGCCTCTATGCTGTGGTACTGTGATCTCCACCTCTATGCTGTAGTGCTGTGATGCTCTCTATACTGTGGGACTGTGATGCCTCTCTATGCTGTAGTACTGTGATGCCTCTATGCTGTAGTACTGTGATGCCTCTGCTACTGTAGTGCTGTGATGTACTGTGATGCCTCTATGCTGTAGTGCTGTGGTACTGTGATGCCTCTATGCTGTATGCTGTAGGTACTGTGATGCCTCTATACTGTAAAGTACTGTGATGCCTCTATGCTGTAGTGCTGTGATGCCTCCTACTACTGCTGTGATGCCTCTATACTGTAGTACTGTGATGCCTCTATGCTATGTGGTGCTGTGATGCCTCTACTATGCTATGCTGTGGTGCTGTGATGCCTCTCTATGCTGTGGTACTGTGATGCTGTGATGCCCTCTATGCTGTGGTGCTGTGATGCCTCTACTATGCTGTGGTACTGTGATGCCTCTACTATGCTGTGGTACTGTGATGCCTCTACTATGCTCTAGTGCTGTGGTACTGTGATGCCTCTGCTATGCTGTGGTGCTGTGATGCCTCTCTATGCTGTGGTGCTGTGATGCCTCTCTATGCTGTAGTGCTGTGATGCCTCTATGCTGTAGTGCTGTGATGCCTCTACTATGCTGAGTACTGTGATGCCTCTATGCTGTAGTACTGTGATGCCTCTATGCTGTAGTGCTGTGATGCCTCTATGCTGTAGTACTGTGATGCCTCTACTGCTGTGTGATGCTGTGATGCCTCTATACTGTGGTACTGTGATGCCTCTCTATGCTGTGGTACTGTGATGCCTCTATATACTGAGTGCTGTGATGCCTCTACTATGCTGTAGTACTGTGGTACTGTGATGCCTCTCTATACTGTGAGTACTGTCACTGTGATGCCTCTATACTCTATGCTGTGGTGCTGTGATGCCTCTCTATGCTGTAGTGCTGTGATGCCTCTCTATGCTGTAGTGCTGTGATGCCTCTACTATGCTGTGGTGCTGTGATGCCTCTGCTATGCTGTAGTGCTGTGATGTCTCTATGCACAGTACTGTGATGCCTCTCTATGCTGCTGTAGTACTGTGATGCCTCTATGCTGTAGTACTGTGATGCCTCTACTGCTGTAGTACTGTGATGCCTCTCTATACTGTGGTGCTGTGTGCCTCTCTATACTGTGAGTACTGTGATGCCTCTATGCTGTAGTACTGTGATGCCTCTATGCTGTGGTACTGTGTACTGTGCTGCCTCTATGCTGTAGTGCTGTGATGCCTCTATGCTGTGGTACTGTGATGCCTCTATGCTGTGGTACTGTGATGCTCTGATGCCTCTATACTGTGTGCTGTGATGCCTCTACTATGCTGTAGTACTGTGATGCCTCTATGCTGTAGTGCTGTGATGCCTCTATGCTGTAGTACTGTGATGCTGTGATGCCTCTATGCTGTGGTGCTGTGGTCTGTGCCCTCTATGCTGTGGTACTGTGATGCTCTCTATGCTGTAGTACTGTGATGCCTCTATGCTGGTACTGTGATGCCTCTCTATGCTGTAGTACTGTGATGATGCCTCTACTATGCTGTAGTGCTGTAGTGCTGTGATGCCTCTGCTATGCTGTAGTGCTGTGGTACTGTGATGTCTCTATGCTGTAGTGCTGTGATGCCTCTCTATGCTGTAGTACTGTAGTACTGTGATGCCTCTGCTATGCTGTGGTGCTGTGATGCCTCTGCTGTGAGTGCTGTGATGCTCTCTATGCTGCAGTGCTGTGATGCCTCTATGCTGTGGTGCTGTGATGCCTCTATGCTGCTGTGTGCTGTGATGCCTCTACTATGCTGTAGTGCTGTAGTGCTGTGATGCCATCTACTATGCTGTAGTGCTGTAGTACTGTGATGCCTCTACTATGCTGTGAGTGCTGTGATGCCCTCTATGCTGTGGTACTGTGATGCTCTCTATGCTGTGGTGCTGGTACTGTGATGCCTCTGCTATGCTGTAGTACTGTGTGCCTCTGCCTCCTATGCTGTGGTGCTGTGATGCTCTGCTATGCTGTAGTACTGTGATGCCTCTATGCTGTGGTCACTCCTGCCTCTGCTATGCTGTGAAGTGCTGTACAAGACCATGGTGCTTCTCTACTGCTACTGGTGCTCTGATGCCTCTACTATGCTCTATCCACCCTCTGTTCTGATGCCTCTCTAGTACTGTAGTGCTGTGATCATCTCTATGCTGTGTGCTGGATAACTCCCTCTATGCTGTAGTGCTGTGATGCCCTCTATCTGTGGTACCTGTGCTGTGATGCCTCTATGCTGTAGTGCTGTTCCATGCTGATGTCATACTGTGAAAGCACCCTCTATACTGTGGTGCTGTGATGCCTCTATATGCTGTAAAGTGCTGTGATGCCTCTATGCTGTAGTGCTGTGATGCCTCTATGCTGTAGTACTGTGATGCCTCTACTATGCTGTGGGACTGTGATGTCTCTATGCTGTAGTACTGTGATGTCTCTATACTGTGGTACTGTGATGCCTCTGCTATGCTGTAGTGCTGTGGTGCTGTGATGCCTCTACTATGCTCTATACTGTAGTACTGTGATGCATCTACTATACTGTGGTACTGTGGTACTGTGATGCCTCTATACTGTGGTACTGTGATGCCTCTATGCTAGTGCTGTAGTGCCTCTCTATGCTGTAGTGCTGTGATGCCTCTATACTGTGGTACTGTGATGCCTCTACTATGCTGTGTGCTGTATGCCTCTATGCTATGCTGTGATGCCTCTCTATGCTGTGGTGCTGTGATGCCTCTACTGTATGCTGTGATGCCTCTCTATGCTGTGGTGCTGTGATGCCTCTACTATGCTGTAGTACTGTGATGCCTCTATGCCTGTAGTGCTGTGGTGCTGTGAGTCCTCTATGCTGTGGTACTGTGATGCCTCTATGCTGTGAGTGCCTCTATGCTGTGGTGCTGTGATGCCTCTATGCTGTGGTGCTGTGATGCCTCTACTATGCTGTACTGTGATGCCTCTCTATGCTGTGAGTACTGTGATGCCTCTACTATGCTGTAGTACTGTGATGCTGTGATGCCTCTATGCTGTAGTGCTGCTGTGGTGCTCTGCTATGCTGTAGTGTACTGTGGTGCTGTGATGCCTCTACTATGCTGTAGTGCTGTGGTGCTGTGATGCCTCTATACTGTAGTGCTGTGATGCTTGCTCTCTATGCTGTGAGTACTGTGATGCCTCTACTATGCTAGTGCTGTGGTGCTGTGATGCATCTACTATGCTGTGGTACTGTGATGCAATGATGCCTCTACTATGCTGTAGTACTGTAGTGCTGTGATGCCTCTATACTGTGAGTACTGTGATGCCTCTGTGATGCCTCTACTATGCCTGTGCTGTAGTACTGTGATGCCTCTACTATGCTGTCTATGCTGTGTGCCTCTATGCTGTGAGTGCTGTGATTCTATGCTGTGGTACTGTAGTGCTGTGATGCCTCTGCCATGCTGTAGTGCTGTGGTGGCCTCTATGCTGTGGTGCTGTGATGCTGTAGTAATGTATGCTGTGGTGCTACTGTGCGGCTCTGCTATGCTGTAGTGCTGTGATGCTGTGGTCTTGCCTCTATGCTGTGGTGCTGTGATGCTGTGATGCCTCTACTATGCTGTGGTGCTGTGAGTGCCTCTATGCTGTGATGCTGTGGTGCCTCTGCTATGCTGTGGTACTGTGCTGCTGTGATGCCTCTATGCTGTGGTGCTGTGATGCTGTGATGCCTCTATACTGTAGTGCTGTGAGTGCCTCTATACTGTGCAGTGCTGTGAGTCCTGCTATGCTGTGGTACTGTGATGCCTCCTATGCTGTGAGTGCTGTGATGCCTCTCCTATGCTGTGGTGCTGTGATGCCTCTACTATGCTGTAGTGCTGTGTGCTGTGCATCTCTATGCTGTGGTGCTGTGAGTGCCTGTGATGCTGTGAGTGCTGTGCTGAGTGCTGTGATGCCTCTACTATGCTGTAGTGCTGTGATGCCTCTGCTATGCTGCGGTGTGCTGTGATGCTCTCTATGCTGTGGTGCTGTAGTGCTGTGAGTGCCTCTATGCTGTGAGTGCTGTGATGCCTCTACTATGCTGTGGTGCCTCTATACTGTATGCTGTGGTACTGTGATGCCTCTACTATGCTGTGAGTGCTGTGATGCCTCTATACTGTAGTACTGTGATGCCTCTGCTTATGCTGTAGTGCTGTGATGCCTCTATACTGTAGTTCTGTGATCCTCTATACTGTACTGTGATGCTGTGATGCCTCTATGCTGTAGGTGCTTGATGCCTCTATACTGTAGTACTGTGATGCCTCTATGCTGTAGTGCTGTGATGCTGTGATGCCTCTATGCTGTAGTACTGTGATCCTCTATGCTGTAGTGCTGTGATGCCTCTACTATGCTGGTGCTGTGATGCCCTCTATGCTGTGGTACTGTGATGCCTCTATGCTCTAGTGCTGTGATGCTACTATCTGCTATGCTGTGGGACTGTGATGCCTCTGCTATGCTGTGGTACTGTGATGTCTCTATGCTGTAGTACTGTGATGCCTCTACTATGCTGTGTGTGCTGTAGTGCTGTGATGCCTCTACTATGCTGGTATGCCTCTATGCTGGTGCTGTGATGCATCTGCTATGCTGTGAGTGCTGTAGTACTGTGATGCCTCTACTATGCTGTAGTGCTGTGATGCCTCTATGCTGTGGTGCTGTGATGCCTCTGCTATGCTGTGGTGCTGTGATGCCTCTATGCTGTGGTACTGTGATGCCTCTACTGCACTGCTGTGTACTGTGATGCCTCTATACTGTGCTGTGATCCTCTATGCTGTGGTGCTGTGATGCTGTGATGCCTCTATGCTGTAGTACTGTGATGCTCTCTATGCTGTGGTGCTGTGATGCCTCTATGCTGTGGTGCTGTGATGCTGTGATGCCTCTATGCTGTGGTGCTGTGATCCTCTCTATGCTGTGTGCTGCCATGCCTCTATGCTGTACTGTGATGCCTGCTATGCTAGTGCTGTGATGCCTCTATGCTGGAGTGCTGTGATGCCTCTCTATGCTGTGGGACTGTGATGCCTCTGCTATGCTGTAGTGCTGTGATGTCTCTATGCTGTAGTGCTGTGATGCCTCTACTATGCTGTGGTACTGTGGTACTGTGATGCCTCTGCTATGCTGTGTGCTGTGGTGCTGTGATGCCTCTGCTATGCTGTGAGTACTGTGATGCTGTGATGCCTCTATGTGTACTGTGGTGCTGTGATGCCTCTATGCTGTGGTGCTGTGATGCCTCTGCTATGCTGAGTGCTGTGAGTGCCTCTATGCTGATGCTCTGATGCCTCTCTATACTGTGGTGCTGTGATGCCTCTACTATGCTGTGAGTACTGGTACTGTGATGCCTCATATGCTGTGGTGCTGTGTACTGTGATGCCTCTACTATGCTGTGGTGCTGTGGTACTAGTGCTGTGATGCCTCTGCTATGCTGTGAGTGCTGTGTGCTGTGATGCCTCTATGCTGTAGTACTGTAGTGCTGTGATGCCTCTATGCTGTGGTGCTGTGATGCCTCTCTATGCTGTGCTGTGAGTGCCTCTGCTATGCTGTGCCTGTGTGCTGTGATGCTGTGGTGCTACTATGCTGTGTGCTGTGGTGCTGTGATGCCTCTATGCTGCTGTGCTGTGTATTGTGATGCTGTGATGCCTCTACTATGCTGTAGTGCTGTGATGCCTCTACTGTGATGCTGTGATGCCTCTGCTATGCTGTGGTGCTGTACTACTGTGATGCCTCTACTATGCTGTGGTACTGTGTGCTGTGCCTCTGCTGTGTACTGTGATGCCTCTGCCTATGCTGTAGTGCTGTGATGCCTCTACTATGCTGTGGTGCTGTGATGCCTCTATGCTGTGGTGCTGTAATGCCTCTCCCTATGCTGTGGTGCTGTGATGCCTCTATGCTGTGGTGCTGTGATGCCTCTACTGTATACTGTAGTGCTGTGATGCCTCTATTCTGTGGTTCTGTGATCCTCTATACTGTAGTACTGTGATGCTGTGATGCCTCTATGCTGTAGTACTGTGATGCCTCTATACTGTGGTACTGTGATGCCTCTATGCTGTAGTACTGTGATGCTGTGATGCCTCTCTATGCTGTGGTACTGTGATCCTCTATGCTGTGTACTGTGATTAGCCTCTATGCTGAGTACTGTGATGCCTCTATGCTGTAGTGCTGTGATGCCTCTATGCCTGTGGTACTGTGATGCTCTCTATGCTGTGGTGCTGTGATGCCTCTACTATGCTGTGGTGCTGTGATGTCTCTATGCTGTAGTGCTGTGATGCCTCTACTATGCTCTAGTGCTGTGGTGCTGTGATGCCTCTGCTATGCTGTGAGTAGCTGTGATGCTGTGATGCCTCTGCTATGCTGTGGTGCTGTGGTGCTGTGATGCTTGCCTCTATGCTGTGGTGCTGTGGTGGTGGTGTTCTATGCTGTGTAGTGCTGTGATGCCTCTAGTACTGTGATGCTGTGATGCCTCTATACTGTAGTACTGTGATGCCTCTACTATGCTGTGGTGCTGTGATGCCTCTACTATGCTGTAGTGCTGTGAGTGCCTCTACTATGCTGTGGTACTGTGCTGTGTGCATCTACTATGCTGTGTGCCTCTGCTGGTGCTGTGGTGCCTCTACTATGCTGTGAGTGCTGTGATGCTCTCTATGCTGTGGTGCTGTGATGCCTCTGCTATGCTGTAGTGCTGTGGTACTGTGATGCCTGGTCTCTATGCTGTGGTGCTGTAGTGCTGTGATGCCTCTACTATGCTGTAGTGCTGTGATGCCTCTGCTATGCTGTGGTACTGTGGGTGTCTCTATGCTGTGGTGCTGTAATGCCTCTACTATGCTGTACTGTGGTGCGGCTATGCTGTACTATGCTGTAGTGTCTCTATACTGTGGTGCTGTAGAATCCTCTATGCTGTGGTGCTGTGATGCTGTGATGCCTCTATGCTGTGGTGCTGTGATGCCTCTATGCTGTAGTACTGTGATGCATCTCTATGCTGTGGTGCTGTGATGAGTGCCTCTATGCTGTAGTACTGTGATGCCTCTCTATACTGTAGTACTGTGATGCCTCTCTATGCTGAAGTGCTGCTGTGATGCCTCTATGCTGTAGTACTGTGATGCCTCTATGCTGTAGTACTGTGATGCCTCTATGCTGTGGTGCTGTGATGCCTCTACTATGCTGTGGTGCTGTGATGTCTCTCTATGCTGTAGTGTAGTGCTGTGATGCCTCTACTATACTGTAGTACTGTAGTACTGTGATGCCTCTACTATGCTGTGGTGCCTCTATGCTGTGTATGCTGTGATGCCTCTGTATGCTGTGTGCCTCTGCTGTGCTGTGATGCCTCTACTATGCTGTGAGTACTGTGATGCTGTTGCCTCTATGCTGTAGTACTGTGAGTGCTGTGATGCTCTACTATGCTGTGGTACTGTTATGCCTCTGCTATGCTGTGGTACTGTGATGCTATGCTGTGGTGCTGTGGTGCCTCTATACTGTGGTGCTGTGATGCCTCTATACTGGTACTGTGATGCCTCTATGCTGTGATGCTGTGATGCTCTCTATGCTGTAGTGCTGTGATCCCTCTATGCTGTAGTACTGATGATGCCTCTATGCTGTAGTGCTGTGGTGTACTGTGATGCCTCTATGCTGTAGTACTGTGATGCCTCTACTATACTGTGGTGCTGTGATGCCTCTACTATGCTGTGCTGTGATCCCTCTATGCTGTAGTGCTGTGATGCCTCTACTGTGGTACTGTAGTACTGTGATGCCTCTACTATGCTGTGGTACTGTGGTACTGTGATGCCTCTGCTATGCTGTAGTACTGTGATGCCTCTCTATGCTGTGGTACTGTGATGCTCTGCTATGCTGTGAGTACTGTGTGCCTCTGCTATACTGTAGTACTGTGGTGCTGTGATGCATCACTATGCTGTGGTCCTCTGTACTATGCTGTACTATACTGTGGTGCTGTGATGATGCCTCTACTATGCTGTAGTACTGTGGTACTGTGATGCCTCTGCTATGCTGTAGTGCTGTGCCTCTAGTACTGTGATGCTGTGATGCCTCTACTATGCTGTAGTACTGTGATCTGTGATGCCTCTATGCTGTGGTACTGTGATGCCTCTACTATGCTGTGATGTACTGTGATGCTGTGATGCCTCTACTATACTGTAGTAATGTAGTACTGTGATGCATCTGCTATGCTGTGGTGCTGTGAGTGCCTCTACTATACTGTAGTGCTGTGATGCCTCTGCTATGCTGTAGTGCTGTGATGCCTCTACTATGCTGTGGTACTGTGATGTCTCTATGCTGTAGTACTGTTTGATGCCTCTATGCTGTAGTGCTGTGATGCCTCTACTATGCTGTAGTGCTGTGATGCCTCTATGCTGTGGTGCTGTGATGCCTCTACTATGCTGTGGTACTGTGGGTCCTCTATGCTGTAGTACTGTGATGCCTCTATGCTGTATGCTGTGGTACTGTGATGCCTCTATGCTGTGGTGCTGTGATGCCTCTATACTGTAGTACTGTGATGCTGTGATGCCTCTATGCTGTAGTACTGTGATGCCTCTATACTGTACTGTGCTGTGATGCCTCTATACTCTGTACTGTGATGCCTCTATGCTGTAGTACTGTGATGCCTCTATACTGTAGTACTGTAGTACTGGTTGCCTCTATGCTGTAATCCTGTGATGCCTCTATACTGTAATACTGTGATGCCTCTGCAGTGGGAGAGTCTCACAACAACAGAGATCACAGTAGGTTACAGTCTCATAACAACAGAGATCACAGTAGGTTACAGTCTCATAACAACAGAGATCACAGTAGGTTACAGTCTCATAACAACAGAGATCACAGTCTCACAACAACAGAGATCACAGTAGGTTACAGTCTCATAACAACAGAGATCACAGTAGGTTACAGTCTCACAACAGAGATCACAGTAGGTCACAGTCTCATAACAACAGATATAGTGGGTCAGAAATATGAGTGGTGTTTTGAGATCAGTCGTGTTTCTCAACAGGTTACTGGATCAGAAACATGATGGTTGTTTTTATCAGTAATTCTGATATAGCGGGTTGTAGTTAAAGAGATAGTCATGCAAGAGCTACAAAGCGTAAACAACATGTGATGTGCAATAACCTGTCTTTCTAGTGCTCAAGAAATACCCAGAGAGAGAGAGAGAGAGAGAGAGAGAGAGAGAGAGAGAGAGAGAGAGAGGTCAAACAGCCGAGTCAGGAGAAGAAGCTCTGAGGTCTGAGTTGTTATCTAGAAACAGGAATATTAATTCATAGTCAATTGATGCAGTGACTTAAAACCGACACAGTTGACATTCTGGTTCTACACACTTCCTCAAGAGTGTGTCCCAAATGTCACCCTATTCCTTATATAGTGTACTACTTACTAACCAGGTCTATATGGATCCCTATGGGCCCTGGTGGAAAGTAGTGCCCTATAAAGGAATATGGTGCCATTTGGGAGGCAGACCCTGGTATAATTTGATTCCCCTTTAATTGGTTGAACCCATCACCTGTTCCATTGACTGGCGGATCTGCTAACCTGAGAACGACAGGAGGGGAGAGGAGAGGAGAGGAGAGGTGGAGGGGAGGAGGAGGAGGAGGAGGGAGGAGAGGGGAGAGGAGAGGAGAGGGAGGGGAGGGGAGAGGAGAGGTGAGGGGAGGAGAGAGTGAGGAGAGGAGAGGAGAGGAGAGAGGAGAGGAGAGGAGAGGAGAGGGAGGGGAGAGGGAGGAGGAGGAGGAGGAGAGGGAGAG
>NW_027040469.1:366967-381967 GCF_034236695.1 Oncorhynchus nerka
GAGGAGAGGAGAGAGGAGAGGAGAGGAGGGGAGAGGAGAGGGGAGGGAGAGGAGAGGGAGAGGAGAGGGGAGAGGAGGAGAGGAGAGAGGAGGGATAGAGGAGAGGGAGAGGAGAGAGAGGAGGAGGTGGAGGAGAGGGAGGGGAGAGAGGAGAGGAGAGGAGAGGAGAGGAGAGGAGAGGAGAGGAGAGGAGAGGTGGAGGGAGAGGAGAGGAGAGGAGAGGAGAGGAGAGGAGAGGAGAGGAGAGGAGGGAGGAGGAGAGGAGAGGGAGAGGTGGAGGGAGGGAGGAGAGAGAGAGAGAGGAGAGGAGAGGAGAGGAGAGGAGAGGAGAGGAGAGGAGAGGAGGGGAGAGGAGAGGAGAGGAGAGGAGAGGAGAGGAGAGGAGAGAGAGGAGAGGAGAGGAGAGGAGAGGAGAGGAGAGGAGAGGAGAGGAGAGGAGGGGAGGGGAGGGGAGAGATTTTTCACTCTATAATAGCACATGTTCAAAGTGTATCATCAACACGTATAGTTTAGCCCAGTCTTTGTGGGCCTATTTTATTGTCAAATAATAATATGGAACAAAGTAGTTGTGAAAAATGTAGAAATAACAGTCTATAACCATCACTTGATATAGAGCCACAACTTTGAAGGTACCACAAGGGATTTCCTTAAAACGTCTTAAGGTATAGGGGGCAGCATTTTCACTGTTGGATAAATAGCGTGCCCAATTTCAACTTCCTGCTACTCATGCCAAGAATATAAGATATGCATAGTATTAGTATATTTGGATAGAAACCACTCTGAAGTTTCTAGAACTGTTTGAATCATGTCTGTGAGTATAACAGAACTTATGTAGCAGGTAAAACCCAGAGGACTAACCGTTCAGATAAAAAAAATGAGGCACTTGTTTTCAGTTCCTACCGCTTCCACTGGATGTCACCAGTCTTTGGAATTTGGCTGAGGTTGTTCATTTGTGCAATGAAGAAGTACGGCCATCTTGGAAAAAGGTAAGCTATGTTCAGAATCCGTCACACAGCCTGACTCAGCTACACTCTAAAACCGTCACACAGCCTGACTCAGAGCTACACTCTAAAACCGTCACACAGCCTGACTCAGAGGAGCTACACTCTAAAACCGTCACACAGCCTGACTCAGAGGAGCTACACTCCTAAAACCGTCACACAGCCTGACTCAGAGGAGCTACACTCTAAAACCGTCACACAGCCTGACTCAGAGGAGCTACACTCTAAAACCGTCACACAGCCTGACTCAGAGGAGCTACACTCTAAAACCGTCACACAGCCTGACTCAGAGGAGCTACACTCTAAAACCGTCACACAGCCTGACTCAGAGGAGCTACACTCTAAAACCGTCACACAGCCTGACTCAGAGGAGCTACACTCTAAAACCGTCACACAGCCTGACTCAGAGGAGCTACACTCTAAAACCGTCACACAGCCTGACTCAGAGGAGCTACACTCTAAAACCGTCACACAGCCTGACTCAGAGCTACACTCTAAAACCGAGCTCAGAGGACACTCTAAAACCGTCACACAGCCTGACTCAGAGGAGCTACACTCTAAAACCGTCACACAGCCTGACTCAGAGGAGCTACATTCTAAAACCGTCACACAGCCTGACTCAGAGGAGCTACACTCTAAAACCGTCACACAGCCTGACTCAGAGGAGCTACACTCTAAAACCGTCACACAGCCTGACTCAGAGGAGCTACACTCTAAAACCGTCACACAGCCTGACTCAGAGGAGCTACACTCTAAAAACTCAGAGGAGCTACACTCTAAAACCGTCACACAGCCTGACTCAGAGGAGCTACACTCTAAAACCGTCACACAGCCTGACTCAGAGGAGCTACATTCTAAAACCATCACACAGCCTGACTCAGAGGAGCTACACTCTAAAACCGTCACACAGCCTGACTCAGAGGAGCTACACTCTAAAACCGTCACACAGCCTGACTCAGAGGAGCTACACTCTAAAACCGTCACACAGCCTGACTCAGAGGAGCTACACTCTAAAACCGTCACACAGCCTGACTCAGAGGAGCTACACTCTAAAACCGTCACACAGCCTGACTCAGAGGAGCTACACTCTAAAACCGTCACACAGCCTGACTCAGAGGAGCTACACTCTAAAACCGTCACACAGCCTGACTCAGAGGAGCTACACTCTAAAACCGTCACACAGCCTGACTCAGAGGAGCTACACTCTAAAACCGTCACACAGCCTGACTCAGAGGAGCTACACTCTAAAACCGTCACACAGCCTGACTCAGAGGAGCTACATTCTAAAACCGTCACACAGCCTGACTCAGAGGAGCTACACTCTAAAACCGTCACACAGCCTGACTCAGAGGAGCTACACTCTAAAACCGTCACACAGCCTGACTCAGAGGAGCTACACTCTAAAACCGTCACACAGCCTGACTCAGAGGAGCTACACTCTAAAAACTCAGAGGAGCTACACTCTAAAACCGTCACACAGCCTGACTCAGAGGAGCTACATTCTAAAACCGTCACACAGCCTGACTCAGAGGAGCTACACTCTAAAACCGTCACACAGCCTGACTCAGAGGAGCTACACTCTAAAACCATCACACAGCCTGACTCAGAGGAGCTACACTCTAAAACCGTCACACAGCCTGACTCAGAGGAGCTACACTCTAAAACCGTCACACAGCCTGACTCAGAGGAGCTACACTCTAAAACCATCACACAGCCTGACTCAGAGGAGCTACACTCTAAAACCGTCACACAGCCTGACTCAGAGGAGCTACACTCTAAAACCGTCACACAGCCTGACTCAGAGGAGCTACACTCTAAAACCGTCACACAGCCTGACTCAGAGGAGCTACACTCTAAAACCGTCAGACAGCCTGACTCAGAGGAACTACACTCTAAAACCGTCAGACAGCCTGACTCAGAGGAACTACACTCTAAAACCGTCACACAGCCTGACTCAGAGGAGCTACACTCTAAACCGTCACACAGCCTGACTCAGAGGAGCTACACTCTAAAACCGTCAGACAGCCTGACTCAGAGGAGCTACACTCTAAAACCGTCACACAGCCTGACTCAGAGGAGCTACACTCTAAACCGTCACACAGCCTGACTCAGAGGAGCTACACTCTAAAACCGTCACACAGCCTGACTCAGAGGAGCTACACTCTAAAACCGTCACACAGCCTGACTCAGAGGAGCTACACTCTAAAACCGTCACACAGCCTGACTCAGAGGAGCTACACTCTAAAACCGTCACACAGCCTGACTCAGAGGAGCTACACTCTAAAACCGTCACACAGCCTGACTCAGAGGAGCTACACTCTAAAACCGTCACACAGCCTGAGCTATAATAATATATTGACACGTTGCTTAACCACTTAATATGCCTGGAATATGTAACGTAGTAATATTATATATTTTTTTAAAGACAGCTTTACATGAATTACATACTTCTGTATCACAGGCGACTCTCGAGAAAGTAACGTTTAATACATTAATTAAATTGATAAAGCAACGCAGCGAATGTACAACACATAATGGATTTAAAGCCTGAGGCTATTATTTCTAGAGAGACCAGAAGCGTACAGGAAGTGAAGAGAGTGAACAGGGATGATACAGGAAACCCACAGCTGTATCTGGCCCAGAACCAAGTATATACTGCCACATACAGATGTATACTATACTGCCACATGCAGATGTATACTATACTGCCTATATATACTGCCACATACAGATGTATACTATACTGCCTATATATACTGCCACATACAGATGTATACTATACTGCCTATATATACTGCCACATACAGATGTATACTATACTGCCACATACAGATGTATACTATACTGCCTATATATACTGCCACATACAGATGTATACTATACTGCCTATATATACTGCCACATACAGATGTCTACTATACTGCCACATACAGATGTATACTATACTGCCACATGCAGATGTATACTATACTGCCTATATATACTGCCACATGCAGATGTATACTATACTGCCTATATATACTGCCACATACAGATGTATACTATACTACCACATGCAGATGTCTACTATACTTCCTATATATACTGCCGCATACAGATGTATACTATACTGCCTATATATACTGCCACATGCAGATGTATACTATACTGCCTATGCATACTGCCACATACAGATGTATACTATACTGCCTATGCATACTGCCACATACCGATGTATACTATACTGTCTATATATACTGCCACATACAGATGTATACTATACTGCCACATGCAGATGTATACTATACTGCCTATATATACTGCCACATACAGATGTATACTATACTGCCTATATATACTGCCACATGCAGATGTATACTATACTGCCTATGCATACTGCCACATACCGATGTATACTATACTGCCTATATATACTGCCACATACAGATGTATACTATACTGCCACATACAGATGTATACTATACTGCCTATATATACTGCCACATACAGATGTATACTATACTGCCTATATATACTGCCACATACAGATGTCTACTATACTGCCACATACAGATGTATACTATACTGCCTATATATACTGCCACATACAGATGTCTACTATACTGCCACATACAGATGTATACTATACTGCCACATGCAGATGTATACTATACTGCCTATATATACTGCCACATGCAGATGTATACTATACTGCCTATATATACTGCCACATACAGATGTATACTATACTACCACATGCAGATGTCTACTATACTTCCTATATATACTGCCGCATACAGATGTATACTATACTGCCTATATATACTGCCACATACAGATGTATACTATACTGCCTATATATACTGCCAAATGCAGATGTATACTATACTGCCTATATATACTGCCACATACAGATGTATACTATACTGCCTATATATACTGCCAAATGCAGATGTATACTATACTGCCTATATATACTGCCACATACAGATGTATACTATACTGCCTATATATACTGCCAAATGCAGATGTATACTATACTGCCTATATATACTGCCACATACAGATGTATACTATACTGCCTATATATACTGCCACATACAGATGTATACTATACTGCCTATATATACTGCCAAATGCAGATGTATACTATACTGCCTATATATACTGCCACATACAGATGTATACTATACTGCCTATACTACAGATGGCTCTGAGTAGTCCTCATGCTCAACAGGAAATGACACAGATATAGGAGTAATTATTTTGGGACGTCTATTGCTGTCCTGATTTTACCCATGTTGAATAATCAGAATGTCCTGGTCTACCTGCTTAGCTAGTTCTGTATTTGTTGTTGAACTGGGCAGCGAACACAGAGGAGACCATGTATTTCTATCTAACCCTTATTTAACTAGGCAAGTCAGTTAATTAAAGAACAAATTCTTATTTTACAATGACAGCCTAACCCGGGCCAAACCCGGACGACGCTGGGCCTTATGGGACTCCCAATCACAGCCTGATGTGATACAGCCTGGATTCGAACCAGGTACTGCAGTGACGCCTCTGCGCCACTCGGGAGCCCCAGTTCTGTATCTATGTCCTAGTGATGAGGATGAAATTGAAAATGTTTGTTGAATCTTTTTGGGGGAGTGGGGGGTTGGATATTCAATGTCTGTCATTGAGAAACAGGGAAGTCCTCCATTTATAGTCCTAATCTGAACCTAATGGTGTTTCATAATCGTCACACCTCCTGATCAACCGGCTCAACAAGTCCTTCCTTCCTGTCACTTCTATTATACTAATGAGATGTGTTGATCCAGAGTGGCTGGGCGAAGCAGCATTATACAACTACAACACACAACGCTGTTCACACTTCATAGCTACTGAATACAGTCATGCATTCAAGCGGCACAAAACGTATTTGTGGTGACATGTTGATAAACATTTACGCAAAACGTTTTGAAGTTCAAAGAATTTATAGGGAAGCGAGTGAGAAGAAGAAAAAAAATAAAAGGTTATGTAAACTGTCTGAGCATTAACAGCTGCAGCAGAGATGGTGATGAGGACGGTCAAACACTGTCTGAGCATTAACAGCTGCAGCAGAGATGGTGATGAGGACGGTCAAACACTGTCTGAGCATTAACAGCTGCAGCAGAGATGGTGATGAGGACGGTCAAACACTGTATGAGCATTAACAGCTGCAGCAGAGATGGTGATGAGGACGGTCAAACACTGTATGAGCATTAACAGCTGCAGCAGAGATGGTGATGAGGACGGTCAAACACTGTCTGAGCATTAACAACAGCATTAACAGCTGCAGCAGAGATGGTGATGAGGACGGTCAAACACTGTATGAGCATTAACAGCTGCAGCAGAGACACGGTCAAACACTGTATGAGCATTAACAGCTGCAGCAGAGATGGTGATGAGGACGGTCAAACACTGTATGAGCATTAACAGCTGCAGCAGAGATGGTGATGAGGACGGTCAAACACTGTATGAGCATTAACAGCTGCAGCAGAGATGGTGATGAGGACGGTCAAACACTGTATGAGCATTAACAGCTGCAGCAGAGATGGTGATGAGGACGGTCAAACACTGTATGAGCATTAACAGCTGCAGCAGAGATGGTGATGAGGACGGTCAAACACTGTATGAGCATTAACAGCTGCAGCAGAGATGGTGATGAGGACGGTCAAACACTGTATGAGCATTAACAGCTGCAGCAGAGATGGTGATGAGGACGGTCAAACACTGTATGAGCATTAACAGCTGCAGCAGAGATGGTGATGAGGACGGTCAAACACTGTATGAGCATTAACAGCTGCAGCAGAGATGGTGATGAGGACGGTCAAACACTGTATGAGCATTAACAGCTGCAGCAGAGATGGTGATGAGGACGGTCAAACACTGTATGAGCATTAACAGCTGCAGCAGAGATGGTGATGAGGACGGTCAAACACTGTATGAGCATTAACAGCTGCAGCAGAGATGGTGATGAGGACGGTCAAACACTGTCAAACACTGTGAGGACGGTCAAACATGAGCATTAACAGCTGCAGCAGAGATGGTGATGAGGACGGTCAAACACTGTATGAGCATTAACAGCTGCAGCAGAGATGGTGATGAGGACGGTCAAACACTGTATGAGCATTAACAGCTGCAGCAGAGATGGTGATGAGGACGGTCAAACACTGTATGAGCATTAACAGCTGCAGCAGAGATGGTGATGAGGACGGTCAAACACTGTATGAGCATTAACAGCTGCAGCAGAGATGGTGATGAGGACGGTCAAACACTGTATGAGCATTAACAGCTGCAGCAGAGATGGTGATGAGGACGGTCAAACACTGTATGAGCATTAACAGCTGCAGCAGAGATGGTGATGAGGACGGTCAAACACTGTATGAGCATTAACAGCTGCAGCAGAGATGGTGATGAGGACGGTCAAACACTGTATGAGCATTAACAGCTGCAGCAGAGATGGTGATGAGGACGGTCAAACACTGTATGAGCATTAACAGCTGCAGCAGAGATGGTGATGAGGACGGTCAAACACTGTATGAGCATTAACAGCTGCAGCAGAGATGGTGATGAGGACGGTCAAACACTGTATGAGCATTAACAGCTGCAGCAGAGATGGTGATGAGGACGGTCAAACACTGTATGAGCATTAACAGCTGCAGCAGAGATGGTGATGAGGACGGTCAAACACTGTATGAGCATTAACAGCTGCAGCAGAGATGGTGATGAGGACGGTCAAACACTGTATGAGCATTAACAGCTGCAGCAGAGATGGTGATGAGGACGGTCAAACACTGTATGAGCATTAACAGCTGCAGCAGAGATGGTGATGAGGACGGTCAAACACTGTATGAGCATTAACAGCTGCAGCAGAGATGGTGATGAGGACGGTCAAACACTGTATGAGCATTAACAGCTGCAGCAGAGATGGTGATGAGGACGGTCAAACACTGTATGAGCATTAACAGCTGCAGCAGAGATGGTGATGAGGACGGTCAAACACTGTATGAGCATTAACAGCTGCAGCAGAGATGGTGATGAGGACGGTCAAACACTGTATGAGCATTAACAGCTGCAGCAGAGATGGTGATGAGGTGATGAGCATTAACAGCTGCAGCAGAGATGGTGATGACGGTCAAACACTGTATGAGCATTAACAGCTGCAGCAGAGATGGTGATGAGGACGGTCAAACACTGTATGAGCATTAACAGCTGCAGCAGAGATGGTGATGAGGACGGTCAAACACTGTATGAGCATTAACAGCTGCAGCAGAGATGGTGATGAGGACGGTCAAACACTGTATGAGCATTAACAGCTGCAGCAGAGATGGTGATGAGGACGGTCAAACACTGTATGAGCATTAACAGCTGCAGCAGAGATGGTGATGAGGACGGTCAAACACTGTATGAGCATTAACAGCTGCAGCAGAGATGGTGATGAGGACGGTCAAACACTGTATGAGCATTAACAGCTGCAGCAGAGATGGTGATGAGGACGGTCAAACACTGTATGAGCATTAACAGCTGCAGCAGAGATGGTGATGAGGACGGTCAAACACTGTATGAGCATTAACAGCTGCAGCAGAGATGGTGATGAGGACGGTCAAACACTGTATGAGCATTAACAGCTGCAGCAGAGATGGTGATGAGGACGGTCAAACACTGTATGAGCATTAACAGCTGCAGCAGAGATGGTGATGAGGACGGTCAAACACTGTATGAGCATTAACAGCTGCAGCAGAGATGGTGATGAGGACGGTCAAACACTGTATGAGCATTAACAGCTGCAGCAGAGATGGTGATGAGGACGGTCAAACACTGTATGAGCATTAACAGCTGCAGCAGAGATGGTGATGGTCAAACACTGTATGAGCATTAACAGCTGCAGCAGAGATGGTGATGAGGACGGTCAAACACTGTATGAGCATTAACAGCTGCAGCAGAGATGGTGATGAGGACGGTCAAACACTGTATGAGCATTAACAGCTGCAGCAGAGATGGTGATGAGGACGGTCAAACACTGTATGAGCATTAACAGCTGCAGCAGAGATGGTGATGAGGACGGTCAAACACTGTATGAGCATTAACAGCTGCAGCAGAGATGGTGATGAGGACGGTCAAACACTGTATGAGCATTAACAGCTGCAGAGATGGTGATGAGGAGTCAAACACTGTATGAGCATTAACAGCTGAGATGGTGATGAGGACGGTCAAACACTGTATGAGCATTAACAGCTGCAGCAGAGATGGTGATGAGGACGGTCAAACACTGTATGAGCATTAACAGCTGCAGCAGAGATGGTGATGAGGACGGTCAAACACTGTATGAGCATTAACAGCTGCAGCAGAGATGGTGATGAGGACGGTCAAACACTGTATGAGCATTAACAGCTGCAGCAGAGATGGTGATGAGGACGGTCAAACACTGTATGAGCATTAACAGCTGCAGCAGAGATGGTGATGAGGACGGTCAAACACTGTATGAGCATTAACAGCTGCAGCAGAGATGGTGATGAGGACGGTCAAACACTGTATGAGCATTAACAGCTGCAGCAGAGATGGTGATGAGGACGGTCAAACACTGTATGAGCATTAACAGCTGCAGCAGAGATGGTGATGAGGACGGTCAAACACTGTATGAGCATTAACAGCTGCAGCAGAGATGGTGATGAGGACGGTCAAACACTGTATGAGCATTAACAGCTGCAGCAGAGATGGTGATGAGGACGGTCAAACACTGTATGAGCATTAACAGCTGCAGCAGAGATGGTGATGAGGACGGTCAAACACTGTATGAGCATTAACAGCTGCAGCAGAGATGGTGATGAGGACGGTCAAACACTGTATGAGCATTAACAGCTGCAGCAGAGATGGTGATGAGGACGGTCAAACACTGTATGAGCATTAACAGCTGCAGCAGAGATGGTGATGAGGACGGTCAAACACTGTATGAGCATTAACAGCTGCAGCAGAGATGGTGATGAGGACGGTCAAACACTGTATGAGCATTAACAGCTGCAGCAGAGATGGTGATGAGGACGGTCAAACACTGTATGAGCATTAACAGCTGCAGCAGAGATGGTGATGAGGACGGTCAAACACTGTATGAGCATTAACAGCTGCAGCAGAGATGGTGATGAGGACGGTCAAACACTGTATGAGCATTAACAGCTGCAGCAGAGATGGTGATGAGGACGGTCAAACACTGTATGAGCATTAACAGCTGCAGCAGAGATGGTGATGAGGACGGTCAAACACTGTATGAGCATTAACAGCTGCAGCAGAGATGGTGATGAGGACGGTCAAACACTGTATGAGCATTAACAGCTGCAGCAGAGATGGTGATGAGGACGGTCAAACACTGTATGAGCATTAACAGCTGCAGCAGAGATGGTGATGAGGACGGTCAAACACTGTATGAGCATTAACAGCTGCAGCAGAGATGGTGATGAGGACGGTCAAACACTGTATGAGCATTAACAGCTGCAGCAGAGATGGTGATGAGGACGGTCAAACACTGTATGAGCATTAACAGCTGCAGCAGAGATGGTGATGAGGACGGTCAAACACTGTATGAGCATTAACAGCTGCAGCAGAGATGGTGATGAGGACGGTCAAACACTGTATGAGCATTAACAGCTGCAGCAGAGATGGTGATGAGGACGGTCAAACACTGTATGAGCATTAACAGCTGCAGCAGCAGAGATGGTGATGAGGACGGTCAAACACTGTATGAGCATTAACAGCTGCAGCAGAGATGGTGATGAGGACGGTCAAACACTGTATGAGCATTAACAGCTGCAGCAGAGATGGTGATGAGGACGGTCAAACACTGTATGAGCATTAACAGCTGCAGCAGAGATGGTGATGAGGACGGTCAAACACTGTATGAGCATTAACAGCTGCAGCAGAGATGGTGATGAGGACGGTCAAACACTGTATGAGCATTAACAGCTGCAGCAGAGATGGTGATGAGGACGGTCAAACACTGTATGAGCATTAACAGCTGCAGCAGAGATGGTGATGAGGACGGTCAAACACTGTATGAGCATTAACAGCTGCAGCAGAGATGGTGATGAGGACGGTCAAACACTGTATGAGCATTAACAGCTGCAGCAGAGATGGTGATGAGGACGGTCAAACACTGTATGAGCATTAACAGCTGCAGCAGAGATGGTGATGAGGACGGTCAAACACTGTATGAGCATTAACAGCTGCAGCAGAGATGGTGATGAGGACGGTCAAACACTGTATGAGCATTAACAGCTGCAGCAGAGATGGTGATGAGGACGGTCAAACACTGTATGAGCATTAACAGCTGCAGCAGAGATGGTGATGAGGACGGTCAAACACTGTATGAGCATTAACAGCTGCAGCAGAGATGGTGATGAGGACGGTCAAACACTGTATGAGCATTAACAGCTGCAGCAGAGATGGTGATGGTGTCAAACACTGTATGAGCATTAACAGCTGCAGCAGAGATGGTGATCAACGGTCAAACACTGTATGAGCATTAACAGCTGCAGCAGAGATGGTGATGAGGACGGTCAAACACTGTATGAGCATTAACAGCTGCAGCAGAGATGGTGATGAGGACGGTCAAACACTGTATGAGCATTAACAGCTGCAGCAGAGGTGGTGATGAGGACGGTCAAACACTGTATGAGCATTAACAGCTGCAGCAGAGATGGTGATGAGGACGGTCAAACACTGTATGAGCATTAACAGCTGCAGCAGAGATGGTGATGAGGACGGTCAAACACTGTATGAGCATTAACAGCTGCAGCAGAGATGGTGATGAGGACGGTCAAACACTGTATGAGCATTAACAGCTGCAGCAGAGATGGTGATGAGGACGGTCAAACACTGTATGAGCATTAACAGCTGCAGCAGAGATGGTGATGAGGACGGTCAAACACTGTATGAGCATTAACAGCTGCAGCAGAGATGGTGATGAGGACGGTCAAACACTGTATGAGCATTAACAGCTGCAGCAGAGATGGTGATGAGGACGGTCAAACACTGTATGAGCATTAACAGCTGCAGCAGAGATGGTGATGAGGACGGTCAAACACTGTATGAGCATTAACAGCTGCAGCAGAGATGGTGATGAGGACGGTCAAACACTGTATGAGCATTAACAGCTGCAGCAGAGATGGTGATGAGGACGGTCAAACACTGTATGAGCATTAACAGCTGCAGCAGAGGTGGTGATGAGGACGGTCAAACACTGTATGAGCATTAACAGCTGCAGCAGAGATGGTGATGAGGACGGTCAAAAACCTGCAGCTGTGTGACGGTTTCTGAACGTAGCTTCTCCTCTGAGTCAGACTGTGTGATGGTTTTAGAGTGTAGCTCCTCTGAGTCAGGCTGTGTGACGGTTTCTGAACGTAGCTTCTCCTCTGAGTCAGGCTGTGTGATGGTTTCTGAACGTAGCTTCTTCTCTGAGTCAGACTGTGTGACGGTTTCTGAACGTAGCTCCTCCTCTGAGTCAGGCTGTATGATGGTTTCTGAACGTAGCTTCTTCTCTGAGTCAGGCTGTGTGATGGTTTCTGAACGTAGCTTCTTCTCTGAGTCAGGCTGTGTGATGGTTTCTGAACGTAGCTTCTCCTCTGAGTCAGACTGTGTGATGGTTTTAGAGTGTAGCTCCTCTGAGTCAGGCTGTGTGACGGTTTCTGAACGTAGCTCCTCCTCTGAGTCAGGCTGTGTGATGGTTTCTGAACGTAGCTTCTTCTCTGAGTCAGGCTGTGTGATGGTTTCTGAACGTAGCTTCTTCTCTGAGTCAGGCTGTGTGACGGTTTCTGAATGTAGCTTCTCCTCTGAGTCAGACTGTGTGACGGTTTCTGAACGTAGCTTCTTCTCTGAGTCAGGCTGTGTGATGGTTCCTGAACGTAGCTTCCTCTCTGAGTCAGGCTGTGTGACGGTTTCTGAACGTAGCTCCTCCTCTGAGTCAGGCTGTGTGACGGTTTCTGAACATAGCTTCTCCTCTGAGTCAGGCTGTGTGACGGTTTCTGAACATAGCTCCTCCTCTGAGTCAGGCTGTGTGACGGTTTCTGAACGTAGCTCCTCCTCTGAGTCAGGCTGTGTGACGGTTTCTGAACGTAGCTCCTCCTCTGAGTCAGGCTGTGTGACGGTTTCTGAACATAGCTCCTCCTCTGAGTCAGGCTGTGTATAGTGTGGACACTCTTCCATATGTCTGTGTCGGTACTGTACCGCAGCAACACCTTAGTTACCATCATCATCACTAATCCAGATCTCTTCTCATTTAGACCCAGGATACAGATCATTATCTATGTCCAGTCTAGGCTTCATACAAGGCAGCATGCCCATGTCGTCTTTACCACATGGAAATACATACATGGCCAGAAATGATGACTTGGTTTATTAGCATTGTAACAAAAAAAACGTAGCTATGCAACACTCATAAGGAATTACCCGATACCTGAATACCCACATGACATCCATTTAGGGGTCAAAACAGCAGATCACAGTATGTCTTCTATTTGATGGATGTTGGGCTTTCTCTATTCTGATTGGTTTTAAATGCTCAAGCAAACTAGGAGAAAACTGACAGTGTCGTCTAATTGTTAGACATGTTTTCACTTTATCAATATACCTATATTATGCATTTATTTATCTTTTATTTAACCAGGCAAGTCAGCTAAGAACAAACTCTTATTTACAATGACGGCCCTACACCAGGCCAAACCTGGGCCAATTGTTCACCACCATATGGGACTCCCAAATAACAGCCAGATGGGATTCAGCCTGGATTTAAACCAGGGGCTGTAGTGTCACCTCTTGCACTGAGATGCAGTGCCTTAGACCGCTGCGCCACTAGGGAGCCTTTATAGATGGTATTGTAAAAAAATCTATACTGGTATGTGGATCTATAATGATATACTTTAGAAGGTGATAAATCTATACTGGTATGTGGATCTATAATGGTATACTTTAGAAGGTGATAAATCTATACTGGTATGTGGATCTATAATGGTATACTTTAGAAGGTGATAAATCTATACTGGTATGTGGATCTATAATAGTATACTTTAGGTTAGCTTCGGTATGCTGTATGTTGTGTTATAAAACAGCATGTTCTGTGTACGCTAGGTTAGCTTAGGTATGCTGTATGTTGTGATATAAAGAGCATGCTCTGGGTCTGCTAGGTTAGCTTAGGTATGCTGTATGTTGTGTTATAAAACAGCATGTTCTGTGTACGCTAGGTTAGCTTAGGTATGCTGTATGTTGTGATATAAAGAGCATGCTCTGGGTCTGCTAGGTTAGCTTAGGTATGCTGTATGTTGTGTTATAAAGAGCATGCTCTGGGTACGCTAGGTTAGCTTAGGTATGCTGTATGTTGTGATATAAAGAGCATGCTCTGGGTCTGCTAGGTTAGTTTAGGTATGCTGTATGTTGTGTTATAAAGAGAATGCTCTGGGTACGCTAGGTTAGCTTAGGTATGCTGTATGTTGTGTTATAAAGAGCATGCTCTGGGTATGCTAGGTTAGCTTAGGTATGCTGTATGTTGTGATATAAAGAGAATGCTCTGAGTACACTAGATTAGCTTAGGTATGCTATATGTTGTGATATAAAGAGCATGTTCTGGGTATGCTAGGTTAGCTTAGGTATAATGTATGTTGTGTTATAAAGAGCATGCTCTTGGGTACGCTAGGTTAGCTTAGGTATGCTGTATGTTGTTTTATAAAGAGAATGCTCTGGGTACACTAGGTTAGCTTAGGGATGCTGTATGTTGTGTTATAAAGAGAATGCTCTGGGTATGCTAGGTTAGCTTAGGTATGCTGTATGTTGTGTTATAAAGAGAATGCTCTGGGTACGCTAGGTTAGCTTAGGTATGCTGTATGTTGTGTTATAAAGACAATGCTCTGGGTACGCTAGGTTAGCTTAGGTATGCTGTATGTTGTGTTATAAAGAGCATGCTCTGGCTCTGCTAGGTTAGCTTAGGTATGCTGTATGTTGTGTTATAAAGAGAATG
>NW_027040469.1:386967-423231 GCF_034236695.1 Oncorhynchus nerka
AACACGTTAACCTACTGACTGAATCATAACCCTCGTTGTTTGACTGATAACTGAACACCTTAACCTACTGACTGAATCACAACCCTCGTTGTTTGACTGATGAGTGAACACGTTAACTAGTTGCTCCTACCCTCTACTTTTTTGAACATTTTGTTAAAAATCGCGCAACACTTCAGCGCCCTGCTACTCATGCCAGGAATATAGTACGTTCATATGGTTAGAATGTGTGGATAGGAAACCCTCGGACGTTTTTAAAACTGGTTAAATCACGACTGTGGCTATTACATAACGTGCGTTACATCGGAAAGCGCAGGAAAACCTGATCACAGAAAATGGAAATAAATATCCTTGCGCCACTTCCAGCAATTGTTAACAGTGAGCCGAATTAGATAAGACCGAGCATTCAACTCCCACAGCATCCCCATGTTGTCTAGAGTCTTGTGAATTGAATCATCTTTGATTCTTGGTTGAACCGAAACAGGGGCACCACTTACCTCCGGTCTCCGCCCAGATCATTCCGGAAGAGCTCTCTCGTGAAATTTTTTCCAAGACGACAGCTAATGATTTTTACATCGCCTATGGATGATTTTTATCGCTTATTAACGTTTACTAATACCTAAAGTAGCATTACAAACGTATTTCGAAGTGTTTTGTGAAAGTTTATCGTCTACTTTTAGAATTTTAAAAAATGACGTTACGTTGTGAAATCGCTGTTTTTTTCGTTTATCACACAGTCTACATATAACGATATCTTGGCTTTATATGGCCCGATTTAATCGAAATAAAGACCCAATAGTGTTTATGGGACATCTAGGAGTGCCAACAAAGAAGATGGTGAAAGGTAATGACTGTTTTCTATTTTATTGTGCGGTTTGTGTAACGCCGAAATGCTAATTATTTTGTTTACGTCCCCTGCTGTGCTTTTGTGTTGTAGTGTATTGGTGCATGCTATCAGATAATAGCTTCTCATGCTGTCGCCGAAAAGCATTTTAAAAATCTGACTTGTTGCCTGGATTCACAACGAGTGTAGCTTTAATTTGATACCCTGCATGTGTATTTTAATGAACTTTTGAGTTTTAACTAATACTATTAGCATTTAGCGTAGCGCATTTGCATTTCCAGAGCTCTAGTTGGGACGCAAGCGTCCCAAGTAGAGAGAGGCAAGAGGTTAACCTACTGACTGAATCATAACCCTCGATGACTGAACACGTTAACCTACTGACTGAATCACAACCCTCGTTGTTTGACTGATAACTGAACACCTTAACCTACTGACTGAATCACAACCCTCGTTGTTTGACTGATGAGTGAACACGTTAACCTACTGACTGAATCACAACCCTCGTTGTTTGACTGATGACTGAACACGTTAACCTACTGACTGAATCACAACCCTTGTTATTTAACTGATGACTGAACACATTAACCTACTGACTGAATCACAATCCTTGTTGTTTGACTGATGACTGAACACGTTAACCTACTGACTGAATCACAACCCTCGTTGTTTGACAAACATCTACCAGAGATGACTACTGACAGGATATTGAAAGTACACTAAGGGCCGGTTTCCCTGAAAAAGCATGTTCAATGGGGAATCTGAAATGTAGACTACAGTTCTCAAATCACTGTGTCTATCCCAGTCTCTGTCTCTGTCTCTGTCCCTGTCTCTGTCTCTCTGTCACAGGATAAACAGGAGAAACACAGGAGAAACACAGGAGAAACACAGGAGAAACACAGGAGAAACATAGGAGAAACACAGGAGAAACACAGGAGAAACACAGGAGAAACACAGGAGAAACAGGAGAAACACAGGAGAAACACAGGAGAAACACAGGAGAAACACAGGAGAAACACAGGAGAAACATAGGAGAAACACAGGAGAAACAGGAGAAACACAGGAGAAACACAGGAGAAACACAGGAGAAACAGGAGAAACACAGGAGAAACACAGGAGAAACACAGGAGAAACACAGGAGAAACAGGAGAAACACAGGAGAAACACAGGAGAAACACAGGAGAAACACAGGAGAAACACAGGAGAAACATAGTAGAAACACAGGAGAAACATAGTAGAAACACAGGAGAAACATAGGAGAAAATAAGAGAAACACAGGAGAAACACAGGAGAAACACAGGAGAAACATAAGAGAAACACAGGAGAAACACTGGAGAAACACAGGAGCAACACAGGAGAAACACAGGAGAAACAGGAGAAACACAGGAGAAACACCCGAGAAACACAGGAGAAACACAGGAGAAACACAGGAGAAACAGGAGAAACACAGGAGCAACACAGGAGAAACACAGGAGAAACATAGGAGAAACACAGGAGAAACACAGGAGAAACAAGAGAAACACAGGAGAAACACAGGAGAAACACAGGAGAAACAGGAGAAACACAGGAGAACAGGAGAAACAGGAGAAACACAGGAGAAACACAGGAGAAACAGGAGAAACACAGGAGAAACAGGAGAAACACAGGAGAAACATAGTAGAAACACAGGAGAAACACAAACACAGGAGAAACAGGAGAAACACAGGAGAAACACAGGAGAAACACAGGAGAAACAGGAGAAACACAGGAGAACAGGAGAAACAGGAGAAACACAGGAGAAACATAGGAGAAACACAGGAGAAACACAGGAGAAACACAGGAGAAACACAGGAGAAACACAGGAGAAACATAGGAGAAACACAGGAGAAACACAGGAGAAACACAGGAGAAACATAGGAGAAACACAGGAGAAACACAGGAGAAACACAGGAGAAACACAGGAGAAACACAGGAGAAACAGGAGAAACACAGGAGAAACACAGGAGAAACACAGGAGAAACACAGGAGAAACACAGGAGAAACAGGAGAAACACAGGAGAACAGGAGAAACAGGAGAAACACAGGAGAAACATAGGAGAAACACAGGAGAAACACAGGAGAAACACAGGAGAAACACAGGAGAAACACAGGAGAAACAGGAGAAACACAGGAGAACAGGAGAAACAGGAGAAACACAGGAGAAACACAGGAGAAACACAGGAGACGCTTGTAATGGCATCATAAAGTAGCAAAAGTCAATTCAATTAAATTCACTAGAAACCACGGGGGAATTGAAATTAGGACCACAGTTACATCTCCAGCCTCAAAGTCTTCAAAAAGAAACGTGTGAGTGTAAAAATGCTTCCGTACAGGATATCAGACTGGCATGCAGGATGCCTTTTGTCCACTAGGGGCAGAATAATCAAACTTGTTAACAGCTGGCATGCAGGATGCCTTTTGTCCACTAGGGGCAGAATATTCAAACCTGTTAACAGCTGGCATGCAGGATGCCTTTTGTCCACTAGGGGCAGAATACTCAAACCTGTTAACAGCTGGCGTGCAGGATGCCTTTTGTCCACTAGGGGCAGAATACTCAAACCTGTTAACAGCTGGCATGCAGTATGCCTTTTGTCCACTAGGGGCAGAATATTCAAACCTGTTAACAGCTGGCATGCAGGATGCCTTTTGTCCACTAGGGGCAGAATACTCAAACCTGTTAACAGCTGGCATGCAGGATGCCTTTTGTCCACTAGGGGCAGAATACTCAAACCTGTTAATAGCTGGCATGCAGGATGCCTTTTGTCCACTAGGGGCAGAATACTCAAACCTGTAACAAACGGTAACATTTTACATCTGGGCATGAATGACCTCATTGGCTCTTCTCGGGTTTGGCACATTAGTATGTTTCTGGGAGGTCACTGGGTACAAGTTTATGACAGTCTATAAACTGCCAGTCAGAGCAAAAAGTACACAAGTACACACACACTGAAAAATATGATTTATTTAATTTGATTTATTTCACCTTTATTTAACTAGGCAAGTCAGTTAAAGAACAAATTATTTTTTACAATGATGACCTACCAAAAGGCAAAAGGCCTCCTGCGGGGACAGGGACTGGGGATTAAAAAATAAAAATACAAATATAGGACAAAACACACATCACGATAAGAGAGACACCAGAACACTACATAAAGAGAGACCTCAGACAACAACATAGCATGGTAGCGGCTGATTGGGGGGTGGGTGGGGCGGGGGGACCATGTAGAACAGCACTAGCAGAGGGCTGGAGGTTACCACTAGATAACGGTTCATGGGGGACCATGTAGAACAGCACTAGCAGAGGGCTGGTGGTTACCACTAGATAACGGTTCATGGGGGGGACCATGTAGAACAGCACTAGCAGTGGGCTGGAGGTTACCACTAGATAACGGTTCATGGGGGGGACCATGTAGAACAGCACTAGCAGAGGGCTGGAGGTTACCACTAGATAACGGTTCATGGGGGGACCATGTAGAACAGCACTAGCAGAGGGCTGGAGGTTACCACTAGATAACGGTTCATGGGGGGGGACCATGTAGAACAACACTAGCAGAGGGTTCATGGGGGGACCATGTAGAACAGCACTAGCAGAGGGCTGGAGGTTACCACTAGATAACGGTTCATGGGGGGACCATGTAGAACAGCACTAGCAGAGGGCTGGAGGTTACCACTAGATAACGGTTCATGGGGGGACCATGTAGAACAGCACTAGCAGAGGGCTGGAGGTTACCACTAGATAACGGTTCATGGGGGGACCATGTAGAACAGCACTAGCAGAGGGTTCATGGGGGGACCATGTAGAACAGCACTAGCAGAGGGCTGGAGGTTACCACTAGATAACAGTTCATGGGGGGACCATGTAGAACAGCACTAGCAGAGGGTTCATGGGGGGACCATGTAGAACAGCACTAGCAGAGGGCTGGTGGTTACCACTAGATAACGGTTCATGAGGGGACCATGTAGAACAGCACTAGCAGTGGGCTGGAGGTTACCACTAGATAACGGTTCATGGGGGGGACCATGTAGAACAGCACTAGCAGAGGGCTGGAGGTTACCACTAGATAACGGTTCATGGGGGGACCATGTAGAACAGCACTAGCAGAGGGCTGGAGGTTACCACTAGATAACAGTTCATGGGGGGACCATGTAGAACAGCACTAGCAGAGGGCTGGAGGTTACCACTAGATAACGGTTCATGGGGGGACCATGTAGAACAGCACTAGCAGCGGGTTCATGGGGGGACCATGTAGAACAGCACTAGCAGAGGGCTGGAGGTTACCACTAGATAACGGTTCATGGGGGGACCATGTAGAACAGCACTAGCAGAGGGCTGGAGGTCACCACTAGATAACGGTTCATGGGGGGACCATGTAGAACAGCACTAGCAGAGGGCTGGAGGTTACCACTAGATAACGGTTCATGGGGGGACCATGTAGAACAGCACTAGCAGAGGGCTGGAGGTCACCACTAGATAACAGTTCATGGGGGGACCATGTAGAACAGCACTAGCAGAGGGCTGGAGGTCACCACTAGATAACGGTTCATGGGGGGACCATGTAGAACAGCACTAGCAGAGGGCTGGAGGTTACCACTAGATAACGGTTCATGGGCGGACCATGTAGAACAGCACTAGCAGAGGGCTGGAGGTTACCACTAGATAACGGTTCATGGGGGACCATGTAGAACAGCACTAGCAGTGGGCTGGAGGTTACCACTAGATAACGGTTCATGAGGGGACCATGTAGAACAGCACTAGCAGAGGGCTGGAGGTTACCACTAGATAACGTTTCATGGGGGGACCATGTAGAACAGCACTAGCAGAGGGCTGGAGGTTACCACTAGATAACAGTTCATGGGGGGACCATGTAGAACAACACTAGCAGAGGGCTGGAGGTTACCACTAGATAACGGTTCATGGGGGGACCATGTAGAACAGCACTAGCAGAGGGCTGGAGGTCACCACTAGATAACAGTTCATGGGGGGACCATGTAGAACAGCACTAGCAGAGGGCTGGAGGTCACCACTAGATAACGGTTCATGGGGGGACCATGTAGAACAGCACTAGCAGAGGGCTGGAGGTCACCACTAGATAACGGTTCATGGGGGGACCATGTAGAACAGCACTAGCAGAGGGCTGGAGGTTACCACTAGATAACGGTTCATGGGGGGATCATGTAGAACAGCACTAGCAGAGGGCTGGAGGTTACCACTAGATAACGGTTCATGGGGGACCATGTAGAACAGCACTAGCAGTGGGCTGGAGGTTACCACTAGATAACGGTTCATGGGGGGACCATGTAGAACAGCACTAGCAGAGGGCTGGAGGTTACCACTAGATAACGGTTCATGGGGGGACCATGTAGAACAGCACTAGCAGAGGGCTGGAGGTTACCACTAGATAACAGTTCATGGGGGGACCATGTAGAACAGCACTAGCAGAGGGCTGGAGGTTACCACTAGATAACAGTTCATGGGGGGACCATGTAGAACAGCACTAGCAGAGGGCTGGAGGTTACCACTAGATAACGGTTCATGGGCGGACCATGTAGAACAGCACTAGCAGAGGGCTGGAGGTTACCACTAGATAACGGTTCATGGGGGGACCATGTAGAACAGCACTAGCAGCGGGTTCATGGGGGGACCATGTAGAACAGCACTAGCAGAGGGCTGGAGGTTACCACTAGATAACGGTTCATGGGGGGACCATGTAGAACAGCACTAGCAGAGGGCTGGAGGTCACCACTAGATAACGGTTCATGGGGGGACCATGTAGAACAGCACTAGCAGAGGGCTGGAGGTTACCACTAGATAACGGTTCATGGGGGGACCATGTAGAACAGCACTAGCAGAGGGCTGGAGGTCACCACTAGATAACAGTTCATGGGGGGACCATGTAGAACAGCACTAGCAGAGGGCTGGAGGTTACCACTAGATAACGGTTCATGGGGGGACCATGTAGAACAGCACTAGCAGAGGGCTGGAGGTTACCACTAGATAACGGTTCATGGGGGGGGACCATGTAGAACAACACTAGCAGAGGGTTCATGGGGGGACCATGTAGAACAGCACTAGCAGAGGGCTGGAGGTTACCACTAGATAACGGTTCATGGGGGGACCATGTAGAACAGCACTAGCAGAGGGCTGGAGGTTACCACTAGATAACGGTTCATGGGGGACCATGTAGAACAGCACTAGCAGAGGGCTGGAGGTTACCACTAGATAACGGTTCATGGGGGGACCATGTAGAACAGCACTAGCAGAGGGTTCATGGGGGGACCATGTAGAACAGCACTAGCAGAGGGCTGGAGGTTACCACTAGATAACAGTTCATGGGGGGACCATGTAGAACAGCACTAGCAGAGGGTTCATGGGGGGACCATGTAGAACAGCACTAGCAGAGGGCTGGTGGTTACCACTAGATAACGGTTCATGGGGGGGACCATGTAGAACAGCACTAGCAGTGGGCTGGAGGTTACCACTAGATAACGGTTCATGGGGGACCATGTAGAACAGCACTAGCAGAGGGCTGGAGGTTACCACTAGATAACGGTTCATGGGGGGACCATGTAGAACAGCACTAGCAGAGGGCTGGAGGTTACCACTAGATAACAGTTCATGGGGGGACCATGTAGAACAGCACTAGCAGAGGGCTGGAGGTTACCACTAGATAACGGTTCATGGGGGGACCATGTAGAACAGCACTAGCAGCGGGTTCATGGGGGGACCATGTAGAACAGCACTAGCAGAGGGCTGGAGGTTACCACTAGATAACGGTTCATGGGGGGACCATGTAGAACAGCACTAGCAGAGGGCTGGAGGTCACCACTAGATAACGGTTCATGGGGGGACCATGTAGAACAGCACTAGCAGAGGGCTGGAGGTTACCACTAGATAACGTTTCATGGGGGGACCATGTAGAACAGCACTAGCAGAGGGCTGGAGGTTACCACGGTTCAGATAACAGTTCATGGGGGACCATGTAGAACAACACTAGCAGAGGGCTGGAGGTTACCACTAGATAACGGTTCATGGGGGGACCATGTAGAACAGCACTAGCAGAGGGCTGGAGGTCACCACTAGATAACAGTTCATGGGGGGACCATGTAGAACAGCACTAGCAGAGGGCTGGAGGTCACCACTAGATAACGGTTCATGGGGGGACCATGTAGAGCACTAGCAGAGGGCTGGAGGTCACCACTAGATAACGGTTCATGGGGGGACCATGTAGAACAGCACTAGCAGAGGGCTGGAGGTTACCACTAGATAACGGTTCATGGGGGGATCATGTAGAACAGCACTAGCAGAGGGCTGGAGGTTACCACTAGATAACGGTTCATGGGGGACCATGTAGAACAGCACTAGCAGTGGGCTGGAGGTTACCACTAGATAACGGTTCATGGGGGGACCATGTAGAACAGCACTAGCAGAGGGCTGGAGGTTACCACTAGATAACGGTTCATGGGGGGACCATGTAGAACAGCACTAGCAGAGGGCTGGAGGTTACCACTAGATAACAGTTCATGGGGGGACCATGTAGAACAGCACTAGCAGAGGGCTGGAGGTTACCACTAGATAACAGTTCATGGGGGGACCATGTAGAACAGCACTAGCAGAGGGCTGGAGGTTACCACTAGATAACGGTTCATGGGCGGACCATGTAGAACAGCACTAGCAGAGGGCTGGAGGTTACCACTAGATAACGGTTCATGGGGGACCATGTAGAACAGCACTAGCAGCGGGTTCATGGGGGACCATGTAGAACAGCACTAGCAGAGGGCTGGAGGTTACCACTAGATAACGGTTCATGGGGGACCATGTAGAACAGCACTAGCAGAGGGCTGGAGGTCACCACTAGATAACGGTTCATGGGGGACCATGTAGAACAGCACTAGCAGAGGGCTGGAGGTTACCACTAGATAACGGTTCATGGGGGGACCATGTAGAACAGCACTAGCAGAGGGCTGGAGGTCACCACTAGATAACAGTTCATGGGGGGACCATGTAGAACAGCACTAGCAGAGGGCTGGAGGTCACCACTAGATAACGGTTCATGGGGGGACCATGTAGAACAGCACTAGCAGAGGGCTGGAGGTTACCACTAGATAACGGTTCATGGGGGGACCATGTAGAACAGCACTAGCAGAGGGCTGGAGGTTACCACTAGATAACGGTTCATGGGGGACCATGTAGAACAGCACTAGCAGTGGGCTGGAGGTTACCACTAGATAACGGTTCATGGGGGACCATGTAGAACAGCACTAGCAGAGGGCTGGAGGTTACCACTAGATAACGTTTCATGGGGGGACCATGTAGAACAGCACTAGCAGAGGGCTGGAGGTTACCACTAGATAACAGTTCATGGGGGGACCATGTAGAACAACACTAGCAGAGGGCTGGAGGTTACCACTAGATAACGGTTCATGGGGGGACCATGTAGAACAGCACTAGCAGAGGGCTGGAGGTCACCACTAGATAACAGTTCATGGGGGGACCATGTAGAACAGCACTAGCAGAGGGCTGGAGGTCACCACTAGATAACGGTTCATGGGGGGACCATGTAGAACAGCACTAGCAGAGGGCTGGAGGTCACCACTAGATAACGGTTCATGGGGGGACCATGTAGAACAGCACTAGCAGAGGGCTGGAGGTTACCACTAGATAACGGTTCATGGGGGACCATGTAGAACAGCACTAGCAGAGGGCTGGAGGTTACCACTAGATAACGGTTCATGGGGGACCATGTAGAACAGCACTAGCAGTGGGCTGGAGGTTACCACTAGATAACGGTTCATGGGGGGACCATGTAGAACAGCACTAGCAGAGGGCTGGAGGTTACCACTAGATAACGGTTCATGGGGGGACCATGTAGAACAGCACTAGCAGAGGGCTGGAGGTTACCACTAGATAACAGTTCATGGGGGACCATGTAGAACAGCACTAGCAGAGGGCTGGAGGTTACCACTAGATAACAGTTCATGGGGGGACCATGTAGAACAGCACTAGCAGAGGGCTGGAGGTTACCACTAGATAACAGTTCATGGGGGGGACCATGTAGAACAGTAGTGTAGGTTCTCCACTCCTCTATGTTGACGGCTGCCAGAGGGCGAGAGTGTAATGTGTCAAAACTGTTCGCTGCTCTGGCCCCCCAATGGTGGAACAAACTCCCTCACGACGCCAGGACAGCGGAGTCAATCACCACCTTCCGGAGACACCTGAAACCCCACCTCTTTCAGGAATACCTAGGATAGGATAAAGTAATCCTTCTCACCCCCCTTAAAAGATTTAGATGCACTATTGTAAAGTGGCTGTTCCACTGGATGTCTTAAGGTGAACGCACCAATTTGTAAGTCGCTCTGGATAAGAGCGTCTGCTAAATGACTTAAATGTAAATGTGACTAGACTGTGGAGATATACATGTTTCTATATAGTAGACCAGATTACATAGAAAACATACAGGCCCATAGACTAGACTGTGGAGATACATACATGTTGCTATACATACAGGCCCATAGACTAGACTGTGGAGATATACATGTTGTTATACATACAGGCCCATAGACTAGACTGTGGAGATACATACATGTTGCTATACATACAGGCCCATAGACTAGACTGTGGAGATATACATGTTGCTATACATACAGGCCCATAGACTAGACTGTGGAGATACACATGTTGTTATACATACAGGCCCATAGACTAGACTGTGGAGATGTACATGTTGTTATACAGTAGACCAGATGGCATAGACTAGACTGTGGAGATACACATGTTGCTATATAGTAGACCAGATGACATAGACTAGACTGTGGAGACATACATGTTGCTATACAGTAGACCAGATTACATAGAAAACATACAGGCCCATAGACTAGACTGTGGAGATACACATGTTGTTATACAGTAGACCAGATGGCATAGACTAGACTGTGGAGATACACATGTTGCTATATAGTAGACCAGATGACATAGACTAGACTGTGGAGACATACATGTTGCTATACAGTAGACCAGATTACATAGAAAACATACAGGCCCATAGACTAGACTGTGGAGATATACATGTTGTTATACAGTAGACCAGATGGCATAGACTAGACTGTGGAGATACACATGTTGCTATATAGTAGACCAGATGACATAGACTAGACTGTGGAGACATACATGTTGCTATACAGTAGACCAGATGGCATAGAAAACATACAGGCCCATAGACTAGACTGTGGAGATATACATGTTGTTATGCAGTAGACCAGATTACATAGAAAACATACAGGCCCATAGACTAGACTGTGGAGATGTACATGTTTCTATATAGTAGACCAGATTACATAGAAAACATAGACTAGACTGTGGAGATGTACATGTTTCTATATAGTAGACCAGATTACATAGAAAACATAGACTAGACTGTGGAGATGTACATGTTTCTATATAGTAGACCAGATGACATAGAAAACATAGACTAGACTGTGGAGATACATACATGTTGTTATATAGTAGACCAGATTACATAGAAAACATAGACTAGACTGTGGAGATATACATGTTGTTATATAGTAGACCAGACTACATAGAAAACATACAGGCCCATAGACTAGACTGTGGAGATATACATGTTTCTATAAAGTAGACCAGATTACATAGAAAACATAAAGGCCCATAGACTAGACTGTGGAGATATACATGTTTCTATACAATAGACCAGATTACATACAGTAGTATACACCATCTCTATCCTGACTCGGTATAATGGAAAGACCTAGAAATACACTTCCAGGACAAAGAGCCAATACTGGTACGCATTAGAACCCAAACTTGACCGTGATGTAACCGAGGTCTGCGTATGTGCACGAGACTACGACCAAATCAAATCAACATGGAATAATGACTGACCAATGTGGAATAGTGACTGACCAACGTGGAATAGTGACATACCAACATGGAATAGTGACTGACCAACGTGGAATAGTGACTGACCAACGTGGAATAGGGACTGACCAACATGGAATAGTGACTGACCAACGTGGAATAGTGACTGCGCCATGAGGAATAGTGACTGACCAATGTGGAATAGTGACTGACCAACGTGGAATAGTGACTGACCAACGTGGAATAGTGACTGACCAACGTGGAATAGGGACTGACCAACGTGGAATAGTGACTGACCAACGTGGAATAGTGACTTACCAACATGGAATAGTGACTGACCAACGTGGAATAGTAACTGACCAACGTGTAATAGTGACTGTGCCATGAGGAATAGTGACTGACCAATGTGGAATAGTGACTGACCAACGTGGAATAGTGACTGACCAACGTGGAATAGGGACTGACCAACGTGGAATAGTGACTGACCAACATGGAATAGTGACTGACCAACATGGAATAGTGACTGACTAACGTGGAATAGTGACTTACCAACATGGAATAGTGACTGCGCCATGAGGAATAGTGACTGACCAATGTGGAATAGTGACTGACCAACGTGGAATAGTGACTGACCAATGTGGAAACAAAGGAAAGGCCTCATGTCCACTGAACAAACCCAGCAGTCCAACAAGTCCACTGTACAAACCCAGCAGTCCAACAAGTCCACTGAACAAACCCAGCAGTCCAACAAGTCCACTGAACAAACCCAGCAGTCCAACAAGTCCACTGTACAAACCCAGCAGTCCAACAAGTCCACTGAACAAACCCAGCAGTCCAACAAGTCCACTGAACAAACCCAGCAGTCCAACAAGTCCACTGTACAAACCCAGCAGTCCAACAAGTCCACTGAACAAACCCAGCAGTCCAACAAGTCCACTGAACAAACCCAGCAGTCTAACAAGTCCACTGAACAAACCCAGCAGTCCAACAAGTCCACTGAACAAACCCAGCAGTCTAACAAGTCCACTGAACAAACCCAGCAGTCCAACAAGTCCACTGAACAGACCCACAGTCCAACAAGTCCACTGAACAAACCCAGCAGTCCAACAAGTCCACTGAACAAACCCAGCAGTCCAACAAGTCCACTGAACAAACCCAGCAGTCCAACAAGTCCACTGAACAAACCCAGCAGTCCAACAAGTCCATTGACCTCTGACCACAACAGTAGCAGGGTTCAGTGAGGTGCACAGGGAATGGCGGACTGTGATTGGCTGATACAAGTAGGGGGAATTGTAGGTACCACTAATGAGGAAAGAAGGGGTGTTGGGTAAATACAACTCACTACTAGAATACATGTGATGTAACTGCTAAACAAGAGCATAACTACAAACTATGAAAATGCCTCCAGGCAGCTACAGAGGGTCCTGAGCCGAGAGAGAGAGAGGGGGGACAGAGAGAGAGGGGTGTGTGGAGAGTGGGGGGGGAGAGGGGGAGAGAGAGAGAGAGAGAGAGAGAGAGAGAGAGAGAGGGGGGTGGGGAGAGTGGGGGGAGAAAGAGAGAGAGAGAGAGAGAGAGAGAGAGAGAGAGAGAGAGAGAGTGGGGGGAGAGGGAGAGAGAGAGGCTCCGTGTCACTCTGTGTCACACATACAGGCCACTGTATCAACGAAACCCAATGTTATTCTTTACACCTGTCAGTCTGCCACCACACCTACATGATGGATAATTTATCTCCTTTCATTATTCAAACCAGTGACAGCTATCGCCTTGCTGCGCTCTGTGTGTGTGTGTGTGTGTATGTGTGTGTGTGTGTGTGTGTGTGTGTGTGTGTGTGTGTGTGTGTGTGTGTGTGTGTGTGTGTGTGTGTGTGTGTGTGTGTGTGTGTTGCGCGTGGCAGCAGCAGCAGCAGCTTTAACAGAGTGCCTCCAGTATTTCACACAGCTCATTGACTTTGTAGTGTGACACATCACTGGCTGTTTTAACAGAGTGGTAGACAAGGAGAGGATCAGGCTCGCAAGGCAATGCTACAGATACATTAGAGATGCATGTCTGTCTGCTTCCTGTAAACTGGGGTCTGGGGATGGGCTAGAGGGGCGAGGCCGAGCGGTGGTGGGAGAGAGGGACGAGGCCGAGCGGTGGTGGGAGAGAGGGGCGAGGCCGAGCAGTGGTGGGAGAGAGGGACGAGGCCGAGCGGTGGTGGGAGAGAGGGGCGAGGCCGAGCGGTGGTGGGAGAGAGGGACGAGGCCGAGCGGTGGTGGGAGAGAGGGACGAGGCCGAGCGGTGGTGGGAGAGAGGGACGAGGCCGAGCGGTGGTGGGAGAGGGACGAGGCCGAGCGGTGGTGGGAGAGAGGGACGAGGCCGAGCGGTGGTGGGAAAGAGGGACGAGGCCGAGCGGTGGTGGGAGAGAGGGACGAGGCCGAGCGATGGTGGGAGGGGGGCGAGGCCGACACACCGGGAAGGACTAGGGGCCATCGGAGGTACTAGGTAACTCTATGGTAGGTAGTGTAGACTGGCCATAATGAGAGAAGGCATAGCGTCACATGTCTGTCTGCTTCCTGTAAACTGGGGTCTGGGGATGGGCTCGTGGTGGTGGGAGAGGGGGGCGAGGCCGACACACCGGGAAGGACTAGGGGCCATCGGAGGTACTAGGTAACTCTATGGTAGGTAGTGTAGACTGGCCATAATGAGAGAAGGCATAGCGTCACATGTCTGTCTGCTTCCTGTAAACTGGGGTCTGGGGATGGGCTCGTGGTGGTGGGAGAGGGGGGCGAGGCCGACACACCGGGAAGGACTAGGGGCCATCGGAGGTACTAGGTAACTCTATGGTAGGTAGTGTAGACTGGCCATAATGAGAGAAGTCATAGCATCACATGTCTGCTGTCCCCCCTTGAAGAGATAGACAAGGTGTCAGACCATCACAGAAATCCTACAGCACAATTCTAGCTACCTTTATCACAAATTCAGTGAAAAGAGGATGTATTAAAAAAATCAAAACAGGGTACAGCTGTCTGTCTGTGCCATATGTTATTGTGTAGAAGGAATAACGACTTCTCAGATATTCAATGAAACCAAAACCTTGGCCCCAACATCAATACAGTCACTATCAAACAGGCTTGGGGTCAATTCCATTTTAATTTCCAGTCAATTCAGAAATAAAACCAAATTCCAATTGAAAAGCATTGAAGAGAATTTTCACGTTAAGTGTAGTTCCTGAATTCACTGGATTGAAATGGAAATTGACCTCGACCCTGCTTTCAAACTATCAAACCAGGCTGACAACATTAATGATGTTCTTGAGTGTTCCAGGGTAACCCAGTGTTGTAATGATGTTGTGAGTGTTCCAGGGTAACCCAGTGTTGTAATGATGTCGAGAGTGTTCCAGGGTAACCCAGCCATTTTCCATTTGTTTTGTCTTGTTTTCCCGCACACCTGGTTCACATTCCCTCATCAGACTAAATGTATATTACCCTCTGTTTCCCCCATGTCTGTGTGTGGAACTGTTCTTTGTGCAGGGTGTTACGCTACAGGCTGGCTTGCTCTAGGTTTGTTTCTAACCTAGGTTTGTTTCTAACCTAGGTTTGTTTCTAACCTAGGTTTGTTTCTAACCTAGGTTTGTTTGTTTTGTTTAATCCGGTTCATGTTACCGTGGTTGTGCTTCCTCTCCTGTACCTTTGGGCCAGGGTATATATTAAAGCTCTCCTGTTATCATCCATCTCTCCTCTCCTCTACCTTTGGGCCAGGGTATATATTAAAGCTGTTACCACCCATCTCTGCTCTCCTGTACCTTTGGGCCAGGGTATATATTAAAGCTCTCCTGTTATCATCCATCTCTCCTCTCCTCTACCTTTGGGCCAGGGTATATATTAAAGCTGTTACCACCCATCTCTCCTCTCCTGTACCTTTGGGCCAGGGTCTATATTAAAGCTGTTACCACCCATCTCTCCTCTCCTGTACCTTTGGGCCAGGGTCTATATTAAAGCTGTTACCACCCATCTCTGCTCTCCTGTACCTTTGGGCCAGGGTCTATATTAAAGCTGTTACCACCCATCTCTGCTCTCCTGTACCTTTGGGCCAGGGTATATATTAAAGCTCTCCTGTTACCACCCATCTCTGCTCTCCTGTACCTTTGGGCCAGGGTATATATTAAAGCTGTTACCACCCATCTCTGCTCTCCTGTACCTTTGGGCCAGGGTATATATTAAAGCTGTTACCACCCATCTCTGCTCTCCTCTACCTTTGGTCCAGGGTGTATATTAAAGCTGTTACCACCCATCTCTCCTCTCCTGTACCTTTGGTCCAGGGTATATATTAAAGCTGTTACCACCCATCTCTGCTCTCCTGTACCTTTGGGCCAGGGTATATATTAAAGCTGGTATCACCCATCTCTCCTCTCCTGTACCTTTGGGCCAGGGTATATATTAAATCTCTCCTGTTACCACCCATCTCTCCTCTCCTGTACCTTTGGGCCAGGGTATATATTAAAGCTCTCCTGTTACCACCCATCTCTCCTCTCCTGTACCTTTGGGCCAGGGTATATATTAAAGCTCTCCTGTTATCACCCATCTCTGCTCTCCTACGCCTGACTTCCCATCAACCAGTCACTCAACCCGTTCCAGAATTAGGGTTTCAAACTAAAACATTGCGTCATGGACATTCTAATTTGAAGTATGCTATACTTTCATTCAAACGTATTTCTTGGCAAAATATCAAATTCAAAGTTTACGACATGGTCTCCCAATAATACCATAGTCAAACCATGCCAACTGAATGCCAACATTGGACATTCCTAACCCAGCTGTTACTACAGAGAAGCAGGAGCCAGAAGGCTACATGAATTCCTCATAGTGTTTGTCTCCAGTGCTGTAGCGTGTAGTTAAAGTTGACTATTTATCCATGTGCAGATGAGAGCATGATTCCTGATCTTAGTGCTTTTAGACCAAGTCATTACATTGTTACTTTTGCCTTTAAAAAAACACTGGTTAGTTTGTAAAAAAAACAAAATAATACAGAAATGTTCTAGTCAACAAGGGGCTAGTGGTTAGAGTGTAGAGGTGGCAGGGTAGCCTAGTGGTTAGAGTGTAGAGGTGGCAGGGTAGCCTAGTAGGTGTAGAGGGTTGGAGTGGTTAGTAGAGGTGGCAGGGTAGCCTAGTGGTTAGAGTGTAGAGGTGGCAGGGTAGCCTAGTGGTTAGAGTGTTGGACTAGTAACCGAAAGGTTGCAAGTTCGAATCCCCGAGCTGACAAGGTACAAATCTGTCGTTCTTCCCCTGAACAGGCAGTTAACACACTGTTCCTAGGCCGTCATTGAAAATAAGAATTTGTTCTTAACTGACTAGGCTAGTAAAATAAAGGTAAAATAAATGAATAAAAATATTTTTGAAATGCCAACGACATAATATTATATTTTGTGCTAATTAAAATGCATTATACTATTTCCAATTTCCAATGTATTTGTTGATGGAAAATAAATGTTTATTGCATATTGTTTCATCTGTTTGTTTCATGTGTGGATAAACCTGTCGTTGGTGTGTCCTACAACAAGGCTTCTCAAGCTTTTCAGGGCCGGGGACCCCTGTTGTGATAGCAAATTCACCAGGGACCCAGCAAATTCACCAGGGACCCCTGTTGTCACAGCAAATTCACCAGGGACCCCTATTGTGACAGCAAATTCACCAGGGACCCCTGTTGTGACAGCAAATTCACCAGGGACCCCTGTTGTGACAGCAAATTCACCAGGGACCCAGCAAATTCACCAGGGACCCCTGTTGTGACAGCAAATTCACCAGGGACCCCTGTTGTGACAGCAAATTCACCAGGGACCCCTGTTGTCACAGCAAATTCACCAGGGACCCCTGTTGTGACAGCAAATTCACCAGGGACCCCTGTTGTGACAGCAAATTCACCAGGGACCCAGCAAATTCACCAGGGACCCCTGTTGTGACAGCAAATTCACCAGGGACCCAGCAAATTCACCAGGGACCCCTGTTGTGACAGCAAATTCACCAGGGACCCAGCAAATTCACCAGGGACCCCTGTTGTCACAGCAAATTCACCAGAGACCACATCATAGTCTCTTGAGTGATGTTTTCAAGTTTTTTTGGTAAGATTGTCTCAGATGCATTACATCTTTACTAATCGGATGGTTCGATAATCGAACGAGTCCCTGCATAGAAAATACCTTGGTATTTGGATTGACAATGATTTATCGTTTAAAAAACATACGACTGAGATTGTTAAAGAAACTAAGATTTAAATGGAAACTGATCTCGTCTCTCTAGTCAACAGGAAGTAGATTGTCCAGTCAATCATTCTACCTGTTATTGATTATGGTGATTCTATTTAGCAATCTGTCTACCTGTTATTGATTATGGTGATTATATTTATCAATCTGTCTACCTGTTATTGATTATGGTGATTATATTTATCAATCTGTCTACCAGTTATTGATTATGGTGATTATATTTATCAATCTGTCTACCTGTTATTGATGATTGATTATGACCTGTTATTGATGATGGTGATTATATTTATCAATCTTTCTACCTGTTATTGATTATGGTGATTATATTTATCAATCTGTCTACCAGTTATTGATTATGGTGATTATATTTATCAATCTGTCTTCCTGTTATTGATGATTGATTATGACCTGTTATTGATGATGGTGATTATATTTATCAATCTGTCTACCTGTTATTGATTATGGTGATTATATTTATCAATCTTTCTACCTGTTATTGATTATGGTGATTATATTTATCAATCTGTCTACCAGTTATTGATTATGGTGATTATATTTATCAATCTGTCTTCCTGTTATTGATGATTGATTATGACCTGTTATTGATGATGGTGATTATATTTATCAATCTTTCTACCTGTTATTGATGATGGTGTTTATATTTATCAATCTGTCTACCTGTTATTGATTATGGTGATTATATTTATCATTCTGTCTACCTGTTATTGATGATTGATTATGACCTGTTATTGATGACGGTGATTCTATTTATCAGTATAGCTGCCTCTACTTTTAAACCCATGGATGTCGTTCTTCAGAGCACCTTGCGTTTTATCACAGGAGACAGTTGAATGACTCATCACTGCATCCTTTACCAAAAGGTTGTCTGGTCCTCTTTGAAGTCATGTAGATCACATCCCTGCTTTTCCTGTATTGTTGTGTATAACAACATGTACTGTATTGTGTATATGAATGTGTAGTTTAATGTGTTTTTTTTGTGTATTTTGATGTGTATTTTGGTGCTTTTACAGGGCTCCTCTGGAAAAGAGACCTTGGTCTCAGCACTGACTCCCTGTCTAAATAAAGACACCTTGGTCTCAGCATTGACTCTCTGTCTAAATAAAGACACCTTGGTCTCAGCATTGACTCTCTGTCTAAATAAAGAGACCTTGGTCTCAGCATTGACTCCCTGTCTAAATAAAGACACCTTGGTCTCAGCATTGACTCTCTGTCTAAATAAAGACACCTTGGTCTCAGCATTGACTCCCTGTCTAAATAAAGACACCGTGGTCTCAGCATTGACTCTCTGTCTAAATAAAGACACCTTGGTCTCAGCATTGACTCCCTGTCTAAATAAAGACACCGTGGTCTCAGCATTGACTCCCTGTCTAAATAAAGACACCTTGGTCTCAGCATTGACTCCCTGTCTAAATAAAGACACCTTGGTCTCAGCATTGACTCTCTGTCTAAATAAAGACACCATGGTCTCAGCGTCGACTCCCTGTCTAAATAAAGACACCGTGGTCTCAGCATTGACTCTCTGTCTAAATAAAGACACCTTGGTCTCAGCATTGACTCTCTGTCTAAATAAAGACACCTTGGTCTCAGCATTGACTCTCTGTCTAAATAAAGACACCTTGGTCTCAGCATTGACTCTCTGTCTAAATAAAGACACCTTGGTCTCAGCATTGACTCCCTGTCTAAATAAAGAGACCTTGGTCTCAGCATTGACTCTCTGTCTAAATAAAGACACCTTGGTCTCAGCATTGACTCCCTGTCTAAATAAAGGCACCTTGGTCTCAGCATTGACTCCCTGTCTAAATAAAGACATCTTGGTCTCAGCACTGACTCTCTGTCTAAATAAAGACACCTTGGTCTCAGCATTGACTCCCTGTCTAAATAAAGACACCTTGGTCTCAGCACTGACTCCCTGTCTAAATAAAGGCACCTTGGTCTCAGCATTGACTCCCTGTCTAAATAAAGACACATCGGTCTCAGCATTGACTCCCTGTCTAAATAAAGACACCTTGGTCTCAGCATTGACTCCCTGTCTAAATAAAGACACCTTGGTCTCAGCACTGACTCCCTGTCTAAATAAAGAGACCTTGGTCTCAGCATTGACTCCCTGTCTAAATAAAGACACCTTGGTCTCAGCATTGACTCTCTGTCTAAATAAAGACACCTTGGTCTCAGCATTGACTCCCTGTCTAAATAAAGACACCGTGGTCTCAGCATTGACTCTCTGTCTAAATAAAGACACCTTGGTCTCAGCATTGACTCCCTGTCTAAATAAAGACACCGTGGTCTCAGCATTGACTCCCTGTCTAAATAAAGACACCTTGGTCTCAGCATTGACTCCCTGTCTAAATAAAGACACCTTGGTCTCAGCATTGACTCTCTGTCTAAATAAAGACACCATGGTCTTCGACTCCCTGTCTAAATAAAGACACCGTGGTCTCAGCATTGACTCTGTCTAAATAAAGACACCTTGGTCTCAGCATTGACTCTCTGTCTAAATAAAGACACCTTGGTCTCAGCATTGACTCTCTGTCTAAATAAAGACACCTTGGTCTCAGCATTGACTCTCTGTCTAAATAAAGACACCTTGGTCTCAGCATTGACTCCCTGTCTAAATAAAGAGACCTTGGTCTCAGCATTGACTCTCTGTCTAAATAAAGACACCTTGGTCTCAGCATTGACTCCCTGTCTAAATAAAGGCACCTTGGTCTCAGCATTGACTCCCTGTCTAAATAAAGACATCTTGGTCTCAGCACTGACTCTCTGTCTAAATAAAGACACCTTGGTCTCAGCATTGACTCCCTGTCTAAATAAAGACACCTTGGTCTCAGCACTGACTCCCTGTCTAAATAAAGGCACCTTGGTCTCAGCATTGACTCCCTGTCTAAATAAAGACACATCGGTCTCAGCATTGACTCCCTGTCTAAATAAAGACACCGTGGTCTCAGCATTGACTCCCTGTCTAAATAAAGACACCTTGGTCTCAGCGTCGACTCCCTGTCTAAATAAAGACACCTTGGTCTCAGCATTGACTTCCTGTCTAAATAAAGACACCGTGGTCTCAGCATTGACTCCCTGTCTAAATAAAGACACCTTGGTCTCAGCATTGACTTCCTGTCTAAATAAAGACACCATGGTCTCAGCGTCGACTCCCTGTCTAAATAAAGACACCGTGGTCTCAGCATTGACTCCCTGTCTAAATAAAGACACCTTGGTCTCAGCATTGACTCTCTGTCTAAATAAAGACACCTTGGTCTCAGCATTGACTCCCTGTCTAAATAAAGACACCTTGGTCTCAGCATTGACTCCCTGTCTAAATAAAGACACCTTGGTCTCAGCATTGACTCTCTGTCTAAATAAAGACACCTTGGTCTCAGCATTGACTTCCTGTCTAAATAAAGACACCTTGGTCTCAGCATTGACTTCCTGTCTAAATAAAGACACCATGGTCTCAGCGTCGACTCCCTGTCTAAATAAAGACACATTGGTCCCAGCATTGACTCCCTGTCTAAATAAAGACTCATTGGTCCCAGCATTGACTCCCTGTCTAAATAAAGACACATCGGTCTCAGCATTGACTCCCTGTCTAAATAAAGACATCTTGGTCTCAGCATTGACTCCCTGTCTAAATAAAGACACCTTGGTCCCAGCATTGACTTTCTGTCTAAATAAAGACACCTTGGTCCCAGCATTGACTCCCTGTCTAAATAAAGACACATCGGTCTCAGCATTGACTCCCTGTCTAAATAAAGACACCTTGGTCCCAGCATTGACTCTCTGTCTAAATAAAGACTCCTTGGCCCCAGCATTGACTCCCTGTCTAAATAAAGACACCTTGGTCTCAGCACTGACTCCCTGTCTAAATAAAGACACCTTGGTCTCAGCATTGACTCCCTGTCTAAATAAAGACACCTTGGTCTCAGCACTGACTCCCTGTCTAAATAAAGACACCTTGGTCTCAGCATTGACTCCCTGTCTAAATAAAGACACATTGGTCTCAGCATTGACTCCCTGTCTAAATAAAGACACCTTGGTCCCAGCATTGACTCCCTGTCTAAATAAAGACTCCTTGGTCTCAGCATTGACTCCCTGTCTAAATAAAGACTCCTTGGTCCCAGCATTGACTCCCTGTCTAAATAAAGACACATTGGTCCCAGCATTGACTCCCTGTCTAAATAAAGACTCATTGGTCCCAGCATTGACTCCCTGTCTAAATAAAGACACATCGGTCTCAGCATTGACTCCCTGTCTAAATAAAGACATCTTGGTCTCAGCATTGACTCCCTGTCTAAATAAAGACACCTTGGTCCCAGCATTGACTTTCTGTCTAAATAAAGACACCTTGGTCCCAGCATTGACTCCCTGTCTAAATAAAGACACATCGGTCTCAGCATTGACTCCCTGTCTAAACAAATACACCTTGGTCCCAGCATTGACTCTCTGTCTAAATAAAGACTCCTTGGCCCCAGGATTGACTCCCTGTCTAAATAAAGACACCTTGGTCTCAGCATTGACTCCCTGTCTAAATAAAGACACCTTGGTCTCAGCATTGACTCCCTGTCTAAATAAAGACACCTTGGTCTCAGCATTGACTCCCTGTCTAAATAAAGACACCTTGGTCTCAGCATTAACTCTCTGTCTAAATAAAGACTCCTTGGTCCCAGCATTGACTCCCTGTCTAAATAAAGACACCTTGGTATCAGCATTGACTCCCTGTCTAAATAAAGACACCTTTGTCTCAGCACTGACTCTCTGTCTAAATAAAGACACCTTGGTCTCAGCATTGACTCCCTGTCTAAATAAAGACTCCTTGGTCTCAGCATTGACTCCCTGTCTAAATAAAGACTCCTTGGTCCCAGCATTGACTCCCTGTCTAAATAAAGACACATCGGTCTCAGCATTGACTCCCTGTCTAAATAAAGACACCTTGGTTTCAGCACTGACTCCCTGTCTAAATAAAGACACCTTGGTCTCAGCATTGACTCCCTGTCTAAATAAAGACACCTTGGTTTCAGCACTGACTCCCTGTCTAAATAAAGACACCTTGGTCTCAGCATTGACTCCCTGTCTAAATAAAGACTCATTGGTCCCAGCATTGACTCCCTGTCTAAATAAAGACACATCGGTCTCAGCATTGACTCCCTGTCTAAATAAAGACACCTTGGTCTCAGCATTGACTCCCTGTCTAAATAAAGACACCTTGGTCTCAGCATTAACTCTCTGTCTAAATAAAGACTCCTTGGTCCCAGCATTGACTCCCTGTCTAAATAAAGACACCTTGGTCTCAGCATTGACTCCCTGTCTAAATAAAGACACCTTTGTCTCAGCACTGACTCTCTGTCTAAATAAAGACACCTTGGTCTCAGCATTGACTCCTGTCTAAATAAAGACTCCTTGGTCTCAGCATTGACTCCTGTCTAAATAAAGACTCCTTGGTCCCAGCATTGACTCCTGTCTAAATAAAGACACATCGGTCTCAGCATTGACTCCTGTCTAAATAAAGACACCTTGGTCTCAGCACTGACTCCCTGTCTAAATAAAGACACCTTGGTCTCAGCATTGACTCCTGTCTAAATAAAGACACCTTGGTCTCAGCACTGACTCCTGTCTAAATAAAGACACCTTGGTCTCAGCATTGACTCCCTGTCTAAATAAAGACTCATTGGTCCCAGCATTGACTCCCTGTCTAAATAAAGACACATCGGTCTCAGCATTGACTCCCTGTCTAAATAAAGACATCTTGGTCTCAGCATTGACTCCCTGTCTAAATAAAGACACCTTGGTCCCAGCATTGACTTTCTGTCTAAATAAAGACACCTTGGTCCCAGCATTGACTCCCTGTCTAAATAAAGACACATCGGTCTCAGCATTGACTCCCTGTCTAAATAAAGACACCTTGGTCTCAGCATTGACTCCCTGTCTAAATAAAGACTCCTTGGTCTCAGCATTGACTCCCTGTCTAAATAAAGACTCCTTCGTCCCAGCATTGACTCCCTGTCTAAATAAAGACACATCGGTCTCAGCATTGACTCCCTGTCTAAATAAAGACACCTTGGTCTCAGCATTGACTCCCTGTCTAAATAAAGACACCTTGGTCTCAGCATTGACTCCCTGTCTAAATAAAGACACCTTGGTCTCAGCATTGACTCCCTGTCTAAATAAAGACACCTTGGTTTCAGCACTGACTCCCTGTCTAAATAAAGACACCTTGGTCTCAGCATTGACTCCCTGTCTAAATAAAGAGACCTTGGTCTCAGCATTGACTCCCTGTCTAAATAAAGACACCTTGGTTTCAGCACTGACTCCCTGTCTAAATAAAGACACCTTGCATTGACTCTGTCTAAATAAAGACACCTTGGTCTCAGCATTAACTCCTTCTCTAAATAATGGTTAAATAGAATATAACAAATAATGGGGTTGTCTGGTCGTGTATAGACAATGTGCTCTGTTGCTTTAGATCTCAGGTATTAGAGTCTTTCTGCAGCTTGGCAGTGTTGGGCCGTTCTGCCCTTGTATCCCAGGTTGCTACAGTCTTTCTGCAGCTTGGCAGTGTTGGGCCGTTCTGCCCTTGTATCCCAGGTTGCTACAGTCTTTCTGCAGCTTGGCAGTGTTGGGCCGTTCTGCCCTTGTATCCCAGGTTGCTACAGTCTTTCTGCAGCTTGGCAGTGTTGGGCCGTTCTGCCCTTGTATCCCAGGTTGCTACAGTCTTTCTGCAGCTTGGCAGTTCTGCCCTTGTATCCCAGGTTGCTACAGTCTTTCTGCAGCTTGGCAGTGTTGGGCCGTTCTGCCCTTGTAGACCAGGTTGCTACAGTCTTTCTGCAGCTTGGCAGTGTTGGGCCGTTCTGCCCTTGTATCCCAGGTTGCTACAGTCTTTCTGCAGCTTGGCAGTGTTGGGCCGTTCTGCCCTTGTATCCCAGGTTGCTAGTCTTTCTGCAGCTTGGCAGTGTTGGGCCGTTCTGCCCATGTATCCTAGGTTGCTACAGTCTTTCTGCAGCTTGGCAGTGTTGGGCCGTTCTGCCCTTGTATCCCAGGTTGCTACAGTCTTTCTGCAGCTTGGCAGTGTTGGGCCGTTCTGCCCTTGTATCCCAGGTTGCTAGTCTTTCTGCAGCTTGGCAGTGTTGGGCCGTTCTGCCCTTGTATCCCAGGTTGCTACAGTCTTTCTGCAGCTTGGCAGTGTTGGGCCGTTCTGCCCTTGTATCCCAGGTTGCTACAGTCTTTCTGCAGCTTGGCAGTGTTGGGCCGTTCTGCCCTTGTATCCCAGGTTGCTACAGTCTTTCTGCAGCTTGGCAGTGTTGGGCCGTTCTGCCCTTGTATCCCAGGTTGCTACAGTCTTTCTGCAGCTTGGCAGTGTTGGGCCGTTCTGCCCTTGTATCCCAGGTTGCTACAGTCTTTCTGCAGCTTGGCAGTGTTGGGCCGTTCTGCCCTTGTATCCCAGGTTGCTACAGTCTTTCTGCAGCTTGGCAGTGTTGGGCCGTTCTGCCCATGTATCCCAGGTTGCTACAGTCTTTCTGCAGCTTGGCAGTGTTGGGCCGTTCTGCCCTTGTATCCCAGGTTGCTACAGTCTTTCTGCAGCTTGGCAGTGTTGGGCCGTTCTGCCCTTGTATCCCAGGTTGCTAGTCTTTCTGCAGCTTGGCAGTGTTGGGCCGTTCTGCCCATGTATCCTAGGTTGCTACAGTCTTTCTGCAGCTTGGCAGTGTTGGGCCGTTCTGCCCTTGTATCCCAGGTTGCTACAGTCTTTCTGCAGCTTGGCAGTGTTGGGCCGTTCTGCCCTTGTATCCCAGGTTGCTACAGTCTTTCTGCAGCTTGGCAGTGTTGGGCCGTTCTGCCCTTGTATCCCAGGTTGCTACAGTCTTTCTGCAGCTTGGCAGTGTTGGGCCGTTCTGCCCTTGTATCCCAGGTTGCTACAGTCTTTCTGCAGCTTGGCAGTGTTGGGCCGTTCTGCCCTTGTAGACCAGGTTGCTACAGTCTTTCTGCAGCTTGGCAGTGTTGGGCCGTTCTGCCCTTGTATCCCAGGTTGCTAGTCTTTCTGCAGCTTGGCAGTGTTGGGCCGTTCTGCCCATGTATCCTAGGTTGCTACAGTCTTTCTGCAGCTTGGCAGTGTTGGGCCGTTCTGCCCTTGTATCCCAGGTTGCTACAGTCTTTCTGCAGCTTGGCAGTGTTGGGCCGTTCTGCCCATGTATCCAGGTTGCTACAGTCTTTCTGCAGCTTGGCAGTGTTGGGCCGTTCTGCCCTTGTATCCTAGGTTGCTAGTCTTTCTGCAGCTTGGCAGTGTTGGGCCGTTCTGCCCATGTATCCCAGGTTGCTACAGTCTTTCTGCAGCTTGGCAGTGTTGGGCCGTTCTGCCCTTGTATCCCAGGTTGCTACAGTCTTTCTGCAGCTTGGCAGTGTTGGGCCGTTCTGCCCTTGTATCCCAGGTTGCTACAGTCTTTCTGCAGCTTGGCAGTGTTGGGCCGTTCTGCCCTTGTAGACCAGGTTGCTACAGTCTTTCTGCAGCTTGGCAGTGTTGGGCCGTTCTGCCCTTGTAGACCAGGTTGCTACAGTCTTTGTGCAGCTTGGCAGTGTTGGGCCGTTCTGCCCTTGTATCCCAAGTTGCTACAGTCTTTCTGCAGCTTGGCAGTGTTGGGCCGTTCTGCCCTTGTATCCCAGGTTGCTACAGTCTTTCTGCAGCTTGGCAGTGTTGGGTCGTTCTGCCCTTGTATCCCAGGTTGCTACAGTCTTTCTGCAGCTTGGCAGTGTTGGGCCGTTCTGCCCTTGTAGACCAGGTTGCTACAGTCTTTCTGCAGCTTGGCAGTGTTGGGCCGTTCTGCCCTTGTATCCCAGGTTGCTACAGTCTTTCTGCAGCTTGGCAGTGTTGGGCCGTTCTGCCCTTGTAGACCAGGTTGCTACAGTCTTTCTGCAGCTTGGCAGTGTTGCGGCGTTCTGCCCTTGTATCCCAGGTTGCTACAGTCTTTCTGCAGCTTGGCAGTGTTGGGTCGTTCTGCCCTTGTATCCCAGGTTGCTACAGTCTTTCTGCAGCTTGGCAGTGTTGGGCCGTTCTGCCCTTGTAGACCAGGTTGCTACAGTCTTTCTGCAGCTTGGCAGTTTTGGGCCGTTCTGCCCTTGTAGACCAGGTTGCTACAGTCTTTCTGCAGCTTGGCAGTGTTGGGCCGTTCTGCCCTTGTATCCCAGGTTGCTACAGTCTTTCTGCAGCTTGGCAGTGTTGGGCCGTTCTGCCCTTGTATCCCAGGTTGCTACAGTCTTTCTGCAGCTTGGCAGTGTTGGGCCGTTCTGCCCTTGTATCCCAGGTTGCTACAGTCTTTCTGCAGCTTGGCAGTGTTGGGCCGTTCTGCCCTTGTATCCCAGGTTGCTACAGTCTTTCTGCAGCTTGGCAGTGTTGGGCCGTTCTGCCCTTGTAGACCAGGTTGCTACAGTCTTTCTGCAGCTTGGCAGTGTTGGGCCGTTCTGCCCTTGTATCCCAGGTTGCTACAGTCTTTCTGCAGCTTGGCAGTGTTGGGCCGTTCTGCCCTTGTATCCCAGGTTGCTACAGTCTTTCTGCAGCTTGGCAGTGTTGGGCCGTTCTGCCCTTGTATCCCAGGTTGCTACAGTCTTTCTGCAGCTTGGCAGTGTTGGGCCGTTCTGCCCTTGTAGACCAGGTTGCTACAGTCTTTCTGCAGCTTGGCAGTGTTGGGCCGTTCTGCCCTTGTAGACCAGGTTGCTACAGTCTTTCTGCAGCTTGGCAGTGTTGGGCCGTTCTGCCCTTGTATCCCAGGTTGCTACAGTCTTTCTGCAGCTTGGCAGTGTTGGGCCGTTCTGCCCTTGTATCCCAGGTTGCTAGTCTTTCTGCAGCTTGGCAGTGTTGGGCCGTTCTGCCCATGTATCCCAGGTTGCTACAGTCTTTCTGCAGCTTGGCAGTGTTGGGCCGTTCTGCCCTTGTATCCCAGGTTGCTACAGTCTTTCTGCAGCTTGGCAGTGTTGCTCTGCCCTTGTATCCCAGGTTGCTAGTCTTTCTGCAGCTTGGCAGTGTTGGAGCCGTTCTGCCCTTGTATCCCAGGTTGCTACAGTCTTTCTGCAGCTTGGCAGTGTTGGGCCGTTCTGCCCTTGTATCCCAGGTTGCTACAGTCTTTCTGCAGCTTGGCAGTGTTGGGCCGTTCTGCCCTTGTATCCCAGGTTGCTACAGTCTTTCTGCAGCTTGGCAGTGTTGGGCCGTTCTGCCCTTGTATCCCAGGTTGCTACAGTCTTTCTGCAGCTTGGCAGTGTTGGGCCGTTCTGCCCTTGTATCCCAGGTTGCTACAGTCTTTCTGCAGCTTGGCAGTGTTGGGCCGTTCTGCCCTTGTATCCCAGGTTGCTACAGTCTTTCTGCAGCTTGGCAGTGTTGGGCCGTTCTGCCCATGTATCCCAGGTTGCTACAGTCTTTCTGCAGCTTGGCAGTGTTGGGCCGTTCTGCCCTTGTAGATCCCAGGTTGCTACAGTCTTTCTGCAGCTTGGCAGTGTTGGGCCGTTCTGCCCTTGTATCCCAGGTTGCTAGTCTTTCTGCAGCTTGGCAGTGTTGGGCCGTTCTGCCCATGTATCCCAGGTTGCTACAGTCTTTCTGCAGCTTGGCAGTGTTGGGCCGTTCTGCCCTTGTATCCCAGGTTGCTACAGTCTTTCTGCAGCTTGGCAGTGTTGGGCCGTTCTGCCCTTGTATCCCAGGTTGCTACAGTCTTTCTGCAGCTTGGCAGTGTTGGGCCGTTCTGCCCTTGTATCCTAGGTTGCTAGTCTTTCTGCAGCTTGGCAGTGTTGGGCCGTTCTGCCCATGTATCCCAGGTTGCTACAGTCTTTCTGCAGCTTGGCAGTGTTGGGCCGTTCTGCCCTTGTAGACCAGGTTGCTACAGTCTTTCTGCAGCTTGGCAGTGTTGGGCCGTTCTGCCCTTGTATCCCAGGTTGCTAGTCTTTCTGCAGCTTGGCAGTGTTGGGCCGTTCTGCCCATGTATCCTAGGTTGCTACAGTCTTTCTGCAGCTTGGCAGTGTTGGGCCGTTCTGCCCTTGTATCCCAGGTTGCTACAGTCTTTCTGCAGCTTGGCAGTGTTGGGCCGTTCTGCCCATGTATCCTAGGTTGCTACAGTCTTTCTGCAGCTTGGCAGTGTTGGGCCGTTCTGCCCTTGTATCCTAGGTTGCTAGTCTTTCTGCAGCTTGGCAGTGTTGGGCCGTTCTGCCCATGTATCCCAGGTTGCTACAGTCTTTCTGCAGCTTGGCAGTGTTGGGCCGTTCTGCCCTTGTATCCCAGGTTGCTACAGTCTTTCTGCAGCTTGGCAGTGTTGGGCCGTTCTGCCCTTGTATCCCAGGTTGCTACAGTCTTTCTGCAGCTTGGCAGTGTTGGGCCGTTCTGCCCTTGTAGACCAGGTTGCTACAGTCTTTCTGCAGCTTGGCAGTGTTGGGCCGTTCTGCCCTTGTAGACCAGGTTGCTACAGTCTTTGTGCAGCTTGGCAGTGTTGGGCCGTTCTGCCCTTGTATCCCAAGTTGCTACAGTCTTTCTGCAGCTTGGCAGTGTTGGGCCGTTCTGCCCTTGTATCCCAGGTTGCTACAGTCTTTCTGCAGCTTGGCAGTGTTGGGTCGTTCTGCCCTTGTATCCCAGGTTGCTACAGTCTTTCTGCAGCTTGGCAGTGTTGGGCCGTTCTGCCCTTTGTATCCCAGGTTGCTACAGTCTTTCTGCAGCTTGGCAGTGTTGGGCGTTCTGCCCTTGTATCCCAGGTTGCTACAGTCTTTCTGCAGCTTGGCAGTGTTGGGCCGTTCTGCCCTTGTATCCCAGGTTGCTACAGTCTTTCTGCAGCTTGGCAGTGTTGGGTCGTTCTGCCCTTGTATCCCAGGTTGCTACAGTCTTTCTGCAGCTTGGCAGTGTTGGGCCGTTCTGCCCTTGTAGACCAGGTTGCTACAGTCTTTCTGCAGCTTGGCAGTGTTGGGCCGTTCTGCCCTTGTAGACCAGGTTGCTACAGTCTTTCTGCAGCTTGGCAGTGTTGGGCCGTTCTGCCCTTGTATCCCAGGTTGCTACAGTCTTTCTGCAGCTTGGCAGTGTTGGGCCGTTCTGCCCTTGTAGACCAGGTTGCTACAGTCTTTCTGCAGCTTGGCAGTGTTGGGCCGTTCTGCCCTTGTATCCCAGGTTGCTACAGTCTTTCTGCAGCTTGGCAGTGTTAAGGTCGTTCTGCCCTTGTATCCCAGGTTGAAAACAGTCTTTCTGCAGCTTGGCAGTGTTGGGCCGTTCTGCCCTTGTAGACCAGGTTGCTACAGTCTTTCTGCAGCTTGGCAGTGTTGGGCCGTTCTGCCCTTGTAGACCAGGTTGCTACAGTCTTTCTGCAGCTTGGCAGTGTTGGGCCGTTCTGCCCTTGTATCCCAGGTTGCTACAGTCTTTCTGCAGCTTGGCAGTCTAATAATTCTGCCCTTGTATCCCAGGTTGCTACAGTCTTTCTGCAGCTTGGCAGTGTTGGGCAGTTCTGCCCTTGTATCCCAGGTTGCTACAGTAAGTAGGTCGCTTTGCGTAATTATTATTACTGTCTTTTTTTTTGTCAACTCAAAATCTTTTGACCTATGACCTACAATCGTTTTTGTCTTGAAATCCTGAACTGTAAATGTGTAAATATCATCATCGCCATCATCATCATCGTCGTCGTTGTCCTCGTCGTCATCACCGTGGGCCTACAACACTGTAGGTAAATATCACGCTAGTCCGTCTGCTGTCCAACTGTCCAAACAGAGATGATTTGACTGCAGGAAAGGGCTACGAATCATATTCTTATAACAGGCCTATTCCTCAATCAAATAAATCGATTTTTTAAAACTGTATCCTGGAGAATTTGTGATTTGATTACCTTTTACAGAAAAACATTTCTTGAGATTATCTTTCAGGGGAAAAATGAGTCTAACAATGAGTCAGACCCTTTATGAGTCTAACATTGAGTCAGACCCCTTATGAATCCAACAATGAGTCAAACCCCTTATGAGTCTAACAATGAGGCAGACCCTTTATGAGTCTAACAATGAGTCAGACCCCTTATGAGTCTAACAATGAGTCAGACCCCTTATGAGTCTAACAATGAGTCAGACCCCTTATGAGAATTAACTTGAAAATCGTCTGAAAGGAGTTCCTAATGCTACATTACTGGGGAGAGACTGTGTCCAAGTTCCAAAAGAGAACACTTCGCATTAAAAGAGAAGAGCTTTTATTCCTCGTGCCCAGTTCTATTTAGGCTGTGGAACGAGGAGACAGCCAGGCAGACAGGGAAGGAGGGAGGCGGGGATGGCTGAATTGTTGGTGAAATGAAAGGAGAGGAGATTAGGCCGGCTGGCTGGCTGTGTTTCTGTCTCTCCCCCCAGTCCCTTCCTCCCTCCTTCCCTGCCTCTCTCTCTCTCTTTCCCTACCCTCCCTTCCTCCCTCATTCCCTGCCTCTCTCTCTCTTTCCCTCCCCTCCCTTCCTCCCTCCTTCCCTGCCTCTCTCTCTCTCTTTCCCTCCCCTCCCTTCCTCCCTCCTTCCCTGCCTCTCTCTCTCTCTTTCCCTCCCCTCCCTTCCTCCCCTCCTTCCTGCCTCTCTCTCTCTTCCCTCCCCTCCCTTCCTCTCTCCCTCCTTCATTCCCTCCTTCCTCCCCTCTTCCTCCCTCCTTGCCTGCCTCTCTCTCTCTCTCTTTCCCTCCCCTCCCTTCCTCTCTCCCTCCTTCATTCCCTCCTTCCTCCCCTCTTCCCTCCCCTCCTGCCTTCCCTCTCTCTCTCTCTCTCTCTTTCCCCTCCCCTCCCTTCCTCTCTCCCTCCTTCATTCCCTCCTCCCTCCCCTCTTCCTCCCTCACGCAGCATGGCAGGCTCTGTACTGTAAGTGCCAGGCAGTCTCCCAGGCCTGCATGTCTACTCTGTCTACCCTGTCTGTCTGTGTGTACATTCCTCTTTGACAGTATCAATCTTTGCCATGCTCTCTTTCTGGGGCCCCTGTCCTGTGAGAAGGAGATGGAAAGACACATGCTCTCTTTCTGGGGCCCCTGTCCTGTGAAGAGATGAAGTGCTGTGAATGCGGGTAGTGTCTGAAGTTTCTGACAGGACTAACGCATTACAGAATAGACACACACACACACACACACACAACGCATTACAGAATAGACACACACACACACAACGCATTACAGAATAGACACACACACACACACACACCGCATTACAGAATAGACACACACACACACACACACACACACACAACGCATTACAGAATAGACACACACACACACAACGCATTACAGAATAGACACACACACACACACAACACATTACAGAATAGACACACACACACAACTTAACAGAGACTTAACAGAGACTTAACAGAGACTTAACAGAGACTTAACAAACTGACTGGGTTTCTAGATGAATACAGCATGGAACTGTGTTCAACCTGAGTGGATAAACAGAGACTTAACTAACTAAATGGGTTTCTAGATGAATACAGCATGGAACTGTGTTCAACCTGAGTGGATAAACAGAGACTTAACTAACTAAATGGGTTTCTAGATTAATACAGCATGGAACTGTGTTCAACCTGAGTGGATAAACAGAGACTTAACAAACTAAATGGGTTTCTAGATGAATACAGCATGGAACTGTGTTCAACCTGAGTGGATCATATAATTATATCATTATATTATATAATTAGCCGGTAATATACTATTCCTCTTGAACTAACATCCTGTAGTTATGGTGCTCTGTTCCTCTTGAACTAACATGCTGTAGTTATGGTGCTCTGCTCTGTTCCTCTTGAACTAACACATACAGAGTTATGGTGCACACACTCTGTTTCCTCTTGAACTAACATGCTGTAGTTATGGTGCTCTGCTCTGTTCCTCTTGAACTAACATGCACAGTTATGGTGCTCTGCTCTGTCCCTCTTGGAACTAACATGCTGTAGTTATGGTGCTCTGTCTCTCTTGAACTAACATGCTGTAGTTATGGTGCTCTGTTCCTCTTGAACTAACATGCTGTAAAACGCTCTGTTCCTCTTGAACTAACATGCTGTAGTTATGGTGCTCTGCTCTGTTCCTCTTGAACTAACATGCTGTAGTTATGGTGCTCTGCTCTGTCCCTCTTGAACTAACATGCTGTAGTTATGGTGCTCTGTCTCTCTTGAACTAACATGCTGTAGTTATGGTGCTCTGTTCCTCTTGAACTAACATGCTGTAGTTATGGTGCTCTGTCCCTCTTGAACTAACATGCTGTAGTTATGGTGCTCTGCTCTGTCCCTCTTGAACTAACATGCTGTAGTTATGGTGCTCTGTCCCTCTTGAACTAACATGCTGTAGTTATGGTGCTCTGCTCCTCTAGAACTAACATGCTGTAGTTATGGTGCTCTGTCCCTCTTGAACTAACATGCTGTAGTTATGGTGCTCTGTCCCTCTTGAACTAACATGCTGTAGTTATGGTGCTCTGTTCCTCTTGAACTAACATGCTGTAGTTATGGTGCTCTGCTCTGTTCCTCTTGAACTAACATGCTGTAGTTATGGTGCTCTGCTCTGTTCCTCTAGAACTAACATGCTGTAGTTATGGTGCTCTGTCTCTCTTGAACTAACATGCTGTAGTTATGGTGAACTCTGTTCCTCTTGAACTAACATGCTGTAGTTATGGTGCTCTGCTCTGTTCCTCTTGAACTAAATGCTGTAGTTATGGTGCTCTGTTCCTCTTGAACTAACATGCTGTAGTTATGGTGCTCAACTCTGTTCCTCTTGACTAACACAGTTAGACTTCTGTCCCTCTTGAACTAAATGCTGTAGTTATGGTGCTCTGCCTCTGTCCCTCTTGAACTAACATGCTGTAGTTATGGTGCTCTGTCTTCTTGAACTAACATGAGCTGTAGTTATGGTGCTCTGCTCTGTTCCTCTTAACTAACTAAATGCTCTGCTCTGTTCCTCTTGAACTAACATGCTGTAGTTATGGTGAACTGCTCTGTTCCTCTTGAACTAACATGCTGTAGTTATGGTGCTCAGTTCCTCTTGAACTAACATGCTGTAGTTATGGTGCTCTTCTCTTAGACTAACATGCTGTAGTTATGGTGCTCTGTCTCTTGAACTAACATGCTGTAGTTATGGTGCTCTGTTCCTCTTGAACTAACATGCTGTAGTTATGGTGCTCTGCTCTGTTCCTCTTGAACTAACATGCTGTAGTTATGGTGCTCTGTCCCTCTTGAACTAACATGCTGTAGTTATGGTGCTCTGTCCCTCTTGAACTAACATGCTGTAGTTATGGTGCTCTGTCTCTCTTGAACTAACATGCTGTAGTTATGGTGCTCTGTCCCTCTTGAACTAACATGCTGTAGTTATGGTGCTCTGTTCCTCTTGAACTAACATCCTGTAGTTATGGTGCTCTGTCCCTCTTGAACTAACATGCTGTAGTTATGGTGCTCTGTTCTGTCTCTCTTGAACTAACATGCTGTAGTTATGGTGCTCTGTTCCTCTTGAACTAACATGCTGTAGTTATGGTGCTCTGCTCCTCTAGAACTAACATGCTGTAGTTATGGTGCTCTGTTCTGTCCCTCTTGAACTAACATGCTGTAGTTATGGTGCTCTGTTCTGTCCCTCTTGAACTAACATGCTGTAGTTATGGTGCTCTGTTCTGTCCCTCTTGAACTAACATGCTGTAGTTATGGTGCTCTGTCCCTCTTGAACTAACATCCTGTAGTTATGGTGCTCTGCTCTGTTCCTCTTGAACTAACATGCTGTAGTTATGGTGCTCTGCTCTGTTCCTCTTGAAGAAATGGGTAACATGGTGCTCTGTTCTCCCTCTTGAACTAACATGCTGTAGTTATGGTGCTCTGTTCCTCTTGAACTAACATGCTGTAGTTATGGTGCTCTGTTCCTCTTGAACTAACATGCGTTATGGTGCTCTGCTCTGTTCCTCACTAACATGCTGTGTTATGGTGCTCTGTTCCTCTTGAACTAACATAATGGTGCTCTGCTCTGTTCCTCTTGAACTAAACTGTAGTTATGGTCTCCTCTTGAACTAACATCCTGAGTTATGGTGCTCTGTCTCTTGAACTAACATGCTGTAGTTGTGGTGCTCTGTCTCTCTTGAACTAACATGCTGTAGTTATGGTGCTCTGTTCCTCTTGAACTAACATGCTGTAGTTATGGTGCTCTGCTCTGTTCCTCTTGAACTAACATGCTGTAGTTATGGTGCTCTGCTCTGTCCCTCTTGAACTAACATGCTGTAGTTATGGTGCTCTGCTCTGTCCCTCTTGAACTAACATGCTGTAGTTATGGTGCTCTGCTCTGTTCCTCTTGAACTAACATGCTGTGTGTGTGTGTGTGTGTGTGTGTGTGTGTGTGTGTGTGTGTGTGTGTGTGTGTGTGTGTGTGTGTGTGTGTGTGTGTGTGTGTGTGTGTGATGGCGTGCGTGCGTGTGTGTGTGTGATGGCGTGCGTGCGTGTGTGTGTGTGATGGCGTGAGTGCGTGTGTGTGTGTGATGGCGTGCGTGCGTGTGTGTGTGTGTAATAATCACACCCGGTAGATAACATCCAGCCCAAGTCATTGAACAGACCAGCCTAACCAAATAAACCCTCAGTTAGCCAGGACATAATCTCTGAACAGACAGACAATATCAGATTTGACTTGATAAACCCTGAGTCCATCCACGGATTACCACTGGAGATACAGCCAGACATATTTGCAGCCTCAGTAAATTACCTGTACAAACAGCCATCTAAACTGTGTGTGTGTGTGTGTGTGTGTGTGTGTGTGTGTGTGTGTGTGTGTGTGTGTGTGTGTGTGTGTGTGTGTGTGTGTGTGTGTGTGTGTGTGTGTGTGTGTGTGTGTGTGTGTGTGTGTGTGTGTGTGTGTGTGTGTGTGTGTGTGTTTTGATTGAATACACCACACCGTAATGCCCTAAAGAGAGAGCTGGTGCGTCCCGGGAAAAGCAATCTGTTCATAGAGACAACAAACTGTTCCACAAATGAACATACCAGTCTGTCTACCAGGCACCGGTCTGGTCCAGTGGACATTTAAACAGAGGACTTCTGCATGAGATAGATCACATAATTATATAACTCTGAAGAAAGCCTGGAAAAGAGGTGCGTGAGGGAGCTCTCCCTTTTTATCGAAACGGTCTTCTCCTGGTGTGAAGCCATAATAATGTATTCCTGTTTCCTTGACTGTGGAGACGCTCTAGCACATTCACACACACACACACACACACACACACACAGGACTGACACACACATACACACACAGGTACACACACACAGGACTGACACACACGTACACACACAGGTACACACACACACAGACACACACACACAGGACTGACACACACAT
>NW_027040470.1:0-116856 GCF_034236695.1 Oncorhynchus nerka
CGGCAACACACAACAACATGACACAACACTGCACGGCAACACACAACAACATGACACAATGCCGCACGGCAACACACAACAACATGACACAACACTGTACGGCAACACACAACACACTGCGGCAACACACAACAACATGACGCAACACCGCACGGCAACACACAACATGACAACAACGCCGCACGGCAACACACAACATGACACAACGCCGCACGGCAACACACAACAACATGACACAACACCGCACGGCAACACACAACAACATGACACAACACTGCACGGCAACACACAACAACATGACACAACACCGCACGGCAACACACAACAACATGACACAACACTGCACGGTAACACACAACAACATGACACAACACCGATGGCAACACACAACAACATGACACAACACTGCACGGCAACACACAACACTGCACGGCAACACACAACACTGCACGGCAACACACAACACTGCACGGCAACACACAACACTGCACGGCAACACACAACAACATGACACAACACTGCACGGTAACACACAACAACATGACACAACACTGCACGGCAACACACAACAACGCGGCACACACAACACTGCACGGCAACACACAACACTGCACGGCAACACACAACACTGCACGGCAACACACAACACTGCACGGCAACACACAACACTGCACGGCAACACACAACACTGCACGGCAACACACACAACACTGCACGGCAACACACAACACTGCACGGCAACACACAACACTGCACGGCAACACACACAACACTGCACGGCAACACACAACACTGCACGGCAACACAACACCGCACGGCAACACACAACACACCGCACGGCAACACACAACACCGCACGGCAACACACAACACCGCACGGCAACACACAACACCGCACGGCAACACACAACACCGCACGGCAACACACAACACCGCACGGCAACACACAACACCGCACGGCAACACACAACACCGCACGGCAACACACAACACCGCACGGCAACACACAACACCGCATGGCAACACACACAAATAACACAAACACCGCACGGCAACACACAACAACATGACACAACGCCGCACGGCAACACACAACAACATGACACAACGCCGCACGGCAACACACAACAACATGACACAACGCCGCACGGCAACACACAACAACATGACACAACACCGCACGGCAACACACAACACCGCACGGCAACACACAACATGACACAACACCGCACGGCAACACACAACAACATGACACAACACCGCACGGCAACACACAACAACATGACACCACACCGCACGGCAACACACAACACTGCACGGCAACACACAACACTGCACGGCAACACACAACAACATGACACAATACCGCACGGCAACACACAACAACATGACACAACATTGCACGGCAACACACAACACTGCACGGCAACACACAACATGACACAACACTGCACGGCAACACACAACACTGCACGGCAACACACAACAACATGACACAACACTGCACGGCAACACACAACACTGCACGGCAACACACAACAACATGACACAACACCGCACGGCAACACACAACAACATGACACAACACTGCACGGCAACACACCACAACATGACACAACACACGCACGGCAACACACAACACTGACACAACACGGCAACACACACACAACATGACAACAACACCGCACGGCAACACACAACAACATGACACAACACTGCACGGCAACACAACACCGCACGGCAACACACAACACTGCACGGCAACACACAACAACATGACACAATGCTGCACGGCAACACACAACAACATGACACAACACTGTACGGCAACGCACGGCAACACACAACAACATGACGCAACACCGCACGGCAACACACAACATGACACAACACTGCACGGCAACACACAAACAACATGACACAACACCGCACGGCAACACAACAACATTATGCACGGTAACACACAACAACATGACACAACACTGCACGGCAACACACAACAACATGACACAACACCGCACGGCAACACACAACAACATGACACAACACTGCACGGCAACACACAACAACATGACACACAACACCGCACGGCAACACACAACAACATGACACAACACTGCACGGTAACACAACACTGCACGGCAACACACAACACTGCACGGCAACACACAACAACACTGACGGCAACACTGCACAACACGGCAACACACACAACATGACACAACACTGCACGGCAACACACAACACTGCACGGCAACACACAACACTGACAACACCGAGTAACACACAACAACACACACAACACTGCACGGCAACACACAACACTGCACGGCAACACACAACACTGCACGGCAATGACACACAACACTGCACGGGCAACACACAACACTGCTGCAACACACAACACTGCACGGCAACACACAACACTGCACGGCAACACACAACAACACTGCACGGCAACACACAACACTGCACGGCAACACACAACACTGCACGGCAACACACAACACTGCACGGCAACACACAACACTGCACGGCAACACACAACACTGCACACACACAACACCGCACGGCAACACACAACACTGCACGGCAACACACAACACGCACGGCAACACACACAACACCGCACGGCAACACACAACACCGCACGGCAACACACAACAACATGACACAACGCCGCACGGCAACACACAACAACATGACACAACGCCGCACGGCAACACACAACAACATGACACAACGCCGCACGGCAACACACAACAACATGACACAACGCCGCACGGCAACACACAACAACATGACACAACACCGCACGGCAACACACAACACCGCACGGCAACACACAACATGACACAACACCGCACGGCAACACACAACAACATGACACAACACCGCACGGCAACACACAACAACATGACACAACACCGCACGGCAACAACACACAACACTGCACGGCAACACACAACACTGCACGGCACACACAACACTGCACGGCAACACACAACAACATGACACAATACCGCACGGCAACACACAACAACATGACACAACATTGCACGGCAACACACAACACTGCACGGCAACACACAACATGACACAACACTGCACGGCAACACACAACACTGCACGGCAACACTGCACGGCAACACACAACACTGCACGGCAACACACACAACATGACACAACACTGCACGGCAACACACAACAACATGACACAACACTGCACGGCAACACACAACAACATGACACAACACACGGCAACACACAACACTGCACGGCAAACAAACATGACACAACACTGCACGGCAACACACAACACTGCACGGCAACACACAACAACATGACACCGACACAACACCGCACGGCAACACACAACAACATGACACAACACTGCACGGCAACACACAACACTGCACGGCAACACACAACAACATGACACAACACTGCACGGCAACACACACAACACTGCACGGCAACACACAACACTGCACGGCAACACACAACACTGCACGGCAACACACAACACCGCACGGCAACACACAACAACATGACACAACACCGCACGGCAACACACAACAACATGACACAACACCGCACGGCAACATACAACAACATGACACAACACCGCACGGCAACACACAACAACATGACACAACACCGCACGGCAACACACAACAACATGACACAACACCGCACGGCAACACACAACAACATGACACAACACCGCACGGCAACACACAACAACATGACACAACACCGCACGGCAACACACAACAACATGACACAACACCGCACGGCAACACACAACAACATGACACAACACTGCAAAGGGCTTTGCCATAACTTACACAATTCTCAAAGGGCTTTGTTCTACATATGGAGACAGACTCTTTACACAATGTAATGTCCTTAAGATAAGACTTCTCAAAGCCCACTGAATAAATATTGCTGAAAATGACAAGTTTTGTTTTTGTCTGTTAAACCAAATGGACAGCTATATGAATGCCGTGTAGACATTTTAGAAAAGGCCTGACCACCAAAAAAAAGACCACTACAATAATAGTCCACTGTTGAGAGAAATCAAACCCACTTCCCCCTTTTTCTCCCATGTGAAATGCTGAGGTTTCAATGTAGAGAAAACCCCTCTCTCTCCGTTCACACTGACCTTTAACTAACCAACCTTAGCCAGAACTAACCCACAAGGCCTCAGACAGGACGGCTGGAGATGTGTCCCTAACAGCACCCTGGCCCCTATATAGTCCACTGCCTTTGACCAGGGCCTCATAGGGAATAGGGGAGCCATTTGGGATGAGGCTCAGACAGGATGGCTGGAGATGTGTCCCTAACAGCACCCTGGCCCCTATATAGTGCACTGCCTTAGACCAGGGCCTCATGGGTAATAGGGGAGCCATTTGGGATGAGGCCTCAGACAGGACGGCTGGAGATGTGTCCCTAACAGCACCCAGGCCCCTATATAGTGCACTGCCTTAGACCAGGGCCCCATAGGGAATAGGGAGCCATTTGGCATGAGGGCTTGCTCTGATCCAGATTGTGAGGACTCCCAGGGCGATGTATAAAGTTCTCCAGGAGACAGACTAATGCTGAGCTTCACTCTCTGAGACTTTACATTCACTTCCCACGCTGATGTTAATATAATGCTGCTTGTGTGGAACGTCGCAGGTTCATATGGTGACACTGGATTAGACTGTATCATCTAGTCCGATCTCTCCTGGGTTCTGTTACACATTATCACACCGGGCTGACTGGGGACTGGTTATCAGACCGGGGGACTGGTTATCGGACCGGGGGACTGGTTATCGGACCGGGGGACTGGTTATCCGGACCGGGGGGACTGGTTATCGGACCGGGGACTGGTTATCGGACCGGGGACTGGTTATCAGACCGGGGACTGGTTATCAGACCGGGGACTGGTTATCAGACCGGGGACTGGTTATCGGACCGGGGACTGGATATCGGACCAGGCGGACTGGTTATCGGACCGGGCTGACTGGTTATCGGACCGGGCTGACTGGTTATCAGACCGGGGACTGGTTATCAGACCGGGGGACTGGTTATCGGACTGGTTATCGGACCGGGGACTGGTTATCGGACTGGTTATCGGACCGGGGACTGGTTATCAGACCGGGACTGGTTATCGGACTGGTTATCGGACTGGGGACTGGTTATCGGACTGGTTATCGGACCGGGACTGGTTATCGGACTGGTTATCGGACCGGGGACTGGTTATCGGACCGGGGACTGGTTATCAGACCGGGGACTGGTTATCGGACCGGGCGGACTGGTTATCGGACCGGGCTGACTGGTTATCGGACCGGGCTGACTGGTTATCAGACCGGGGACTGGTTATCGGACCGGGGACTATCGGACTGGTTATCGGACCGGGGACTGGTTATCGGACTGGTTATCGGACCGGGGGACTGGTTATCAGACCGGGGACTGGTTATCGGACTGGTTATCGGACCGGGGACTGGTTATCAGTTACCGGGGACTGGTTATCGGACTGGTTATCGGACCGGGGACTGGTTATCGGACTGGTTATCGGACCGGGGACTGGTTATCAGACCGGGGACTGGTTATCAGACCGGGGACTGGTTATCAGACCGGGGACTGGTTATCAGACCGGGGGGACTGGTTATCAGACCGGGGGACTGGTTATCAGACCGGGGACTGGTTATCGGACCGGGGACTGGTTATCGGACCGGGGACTGGTTATCGGACCGGGGACTGGTTATCGGACCGGGGACTGGTTATCGGATCGGACCGGGGGACTGGTTATCGGACCGGGGACTGGACTTATTATTAAATTGAATAGCAGGCAGTCTGTTTAGTCAGGATCCGGGGACAGGTTGAATAGCAGGGGGTCTGTTTAGTCAGGATCGGACTCTGACAGGTTGAATAGCAGTCTGTTTAGTCAGGATCGACTCTGACAGGTTGAATAGCAGCTAGTCTGTTTAGTCAGGATCGTACTCTGACAGGTTGAATAGCAGTCTGTTTAGTCAGGATCGACTCTGACAGGTTGAATGGCAGGCAGTCTGTTTAGTCAGGATCGTATGACAGGTTGAATGGCAGGCAGTCTGTTTAGTCAGGATCGTACTCTGACAGGTTGAATGGCAGGCAGTCTGTTTAGTCAGGATCGTACTCTGACAGGTTGAATGGCAGGCAGTCTGTTTAGTCAGGATCGTACTCTGACAGGTTGAATGGCAGGCAGTCTGTTTAGTCAGGATCGGATACTCTGACAGGTTGAATGGCAGGCAGTCTGTTTAGTCAGGATCGTACTCTGACAGGTTGAATAGCAGGCAGTCTGTTTAGTCAGGATCGTACTCTGACAGGTTGAATGGCAGGCAGTCTGTTTAGTCAGGATCGTACTCTGACAGGTTGAATGGCAGGCAGTCTGTTTAGTCAGGATCGTACTCTGACAGGTTGAATGGCAGGCAGTCTGTTTAGTCAGGATCGTACTCTGACAGGTTGAATGGCAGGCAGTCTGTTTAGTCAGGATCGTACTCTGACAGGTTGAATGGCAGGCAGTCTGTTTAGTCAGGATCGTACTCTGACAGGTTGAATGGCAGGCAGTCTGTTTAGTCAGGATCGTACTCTGACAGGTTGAATGGCAGGCAGTCTGTTTGAATGGCAGGTTGGCAGTCTGTTTAGTCAGTCAGGATCGTACTCTGACAGGTTGAATAGCAGGCAGTCTGTTTAGTCAGGAGTCTGACAGGTTGAATGGCAGGCAGTCTGTTTAGTCAGGATCGTACTCTGACAGGTTGAATAGCAGGCAGTCTGTTTAGTCAGGATCGTACTCTGACAGGTTGAATAGCAGGCTGTTTTAGTCAGGATCGTACTCTGACAGGTTGAATGGCAGGCAGTCTGTTTAGTCAGGATCGTACTCTGACAGGTTGAATGGCAGGCAGTCTGTTTAGTCAGGATCGTACTCTGACAGGTTGAATAGCAGGCAGTCTGTTTAGTCAGGATCGTACTCTATGATCCTTCTGACAGGTTGAATAGCAGGCAGTCTGTTTAGTCAGGATCGTACTCTGACAGGTTGAATAGCAGGCAGACTGTTTAGTCAGGATCGTACTCTGACAGGTTGAATAGCAGGCAGTCTGTTTAGTCAGGATCGTACTCTGACAGGTTGAATAGCAGGCAGTCTGTTTAGTCAGGATCGTACTCTGACAGGTTGAATAGCAGGCAGTCTGTTTAGTCAGGATCGTACTCTGACAGGTTGAATAGCAGGCAGTCTGTTTAGTCAGGATCGTACTCTGACAGGTTGAATAGCAGGCAGTCTGTTTAGTCAGGATCGTACTCTGACAGGTTGAATAGCAGGCAGTCTGTTTAGTCAGGATCGTACTCTGACAGGTTGAATAGCATCTGTTTAGTTCTGACAGGTTGAATAGCAGGCACTGTTTAGTCAGGATCTACTCTGACAGGTTGAATAGCAGGCAGTCTGTTTAGTCAGGATCGTACTCTGACAGGTTGAATAGCAGGCAGTCTGTTTAGTCAGGATCGTACTCTGACAGGTTGAATAGCAGGCAGTCTGTTTAGTCAGGATCGTACTCTGACAGGTTGAATAGCAGGCAGACTGTTTAGTCAGGATCGTACTCTGACAGGTTGAATAGCAGGCAGACTGTTTAGTCAGGATCGTACTCTGACAGGTTGAATAGCAGGCAGTCTGTTTAGTCAGGATCGTACTCTGACAGGTTGAATAGCAGGCAGACTGTTTAGTCAGGATCGTACTCTGACAGGTTGAATAGCAGGCAGTCTGTTTAGTCAGGATCGTACTCTGACAGGTTGAATAGCAGGCAGACTGTTTAGTCAGGATCGTACTCTGACAGGTTGAATAGCAGGCAGACTGTTTAGTCAGGATCGTACTCTGACAGGTTGAATAGCAGGCAGACTGTTTAGTCAGGATCGTACTCTGACAGGTTGAATAGCAGGCAGACTGTTTAGTCAGGATCGTACTCTGACAGGTTGAATAGCAGGCAGTCTGTTTAGTCAGGATCGTACTCTGACAGGTTGAATAGCAGGCAGACTGTTTAGTCAGGATCGTACTCTGACAGGTTGAATAGCAGGCAGTCTGTTTAGTCAGTACTCTGACAGGTTGAATAGCAGGCAGACTGTTTAGTCAGGATCGTACTCTGACAGGTTGAATAGCAGGCAGTCTGTTTAGTCAGGATCGTACTCCTGACAGGTTGAATAGCAGGCAGACTGTTTAGTCAGGATCGTACTCTGACAGGTTGAATAGCAGCTAGTCTGTTTAGTCAGGATCGTACTCTGACAGGTTGAATAGCAGCTAGGCTGTTTAGTCAGGATCGTACTCTGACAGGTTGAATAGCAGGCAGACTGTTTAGTCAGGATCGTACTCTGACAGGTTGAATAGCAGGCAGTCTGTTTAGTCAGGATCAGGTTGAATAGCAGGCAGTCTGTTTAGTCAGGATCGTACTCTGACAGGTTGAATAGCAGCAGTCTGTTTAGTCAGGATCGTACTCTGACAGGTTGAATAGCAGGCAGACTGTTTAGTCAGGATCGTACTCTGACAGGTTGAATAGCAGGCAGTCTGTTTAGTCAGGATCGTACTCTATGATCCTTCTGACAGGTTGAATAGCAGGCTGTTTAGTCAGGATCGTACTCTGACAGGTTGAATAGCAGGCAGTCTGTTTAGTCAGGATCGTACTCTGACAGGTTGAATAGCAGGCAGTCTGTTTAGTCAGGATCGTACTCTGACAGGTTGAATAGCAGGCAGTCTGTTTAGTCAGGATCGTACTCTGACAGGTTGAATAGCAGGCAGTCTGTTTAGTCAGGATCGTACTCTGACAGGTTGAATAGCAGGCAGTCTGTTTAGTCAGGATCGTACTCTGACAGGTTGAATAGCAGGCAGTCTGTTTAGTCAGGATCGTACTCTGACAGGTTGAATAGCAGCTAGTCTGTTTAGTCAGGGTTCTGACAGGTTGAATAGCAGGCAGTCTGTTTAGTCAGGATCGTACTATGATCCTTCTGACAGGTTGAATAGCAGGCAGTCTGTTTAGTCAGATCAGGTTGAATAGCAGTCAGTCTGTTTAGTCAGGATCGTACTCTGACAGGTTGAATAGCAGGCAGACTGTTTAGTCAGGATCGTACTCTGACAGGTTGAATAGCAGGCAGTCTGTTTAGTCAGGATCGTACTCTATGATCCTTCTGACAGGTTGAATAGCAGGCAGTCTGTTTAGTCAGGATCGTACTCTGACAGGTTGAATAGCAGGCAGTCTGTTTAGTCAGGATCGTACTCTGACAGGTTGAATAGCAGGCAGTCTGTTTAGTCAGGATCGTACTCTATGATCCTTCTGACAGGTTGAATAGCAGGCAGACTGTTTAGTCAGGATCGTACTCTGACAGGTTGAATAGCAGGCAGTCTGTTTAGTCAGGATCGTACTCTGACAGGTTGAATAGCAGGCAGTCTGTTTAGTCAGGATCGTACTCTATGATCCTTCTGACAGGTTGAATAGCAGGCAGTCTGTTTAGTCAGGAGTACTCTGACAGGTTGAATTAGTCTGTTTAGTCAGGATCGTACTCTGACAGGTTGAATAGCAGGCAGTCTGTTTAGTCAGGATCGTACTCTGACAGGTTGAATAGCAGGCAGTCTGTTTAGTCAGGATCGTACTCTGACAGGTTGAATAGCAGGCAGTCTGTTTAGTCAGGATCGTACTCTGACAGGTTGAATAGCAGTCTGTTTAGTCAGGATCGTACTCTATGATCCTTCTGACAGGTTGAATAGCAGGCAGACTGTTTAGTCAGGATCGTACTCTGACAGGTTGAATAGCAGGCAGTCTGTTTAGTCAGGATCGTACTCTGACAGGTTGAATAGCAGGCAGACTGTTTAGTCAGGATCGTACTCTGACAGGTTGAATAGCAGGCAGTCTGTTTAGTCAGGATCGTACTCTGACAGGTTGAATAGCAGACAGTCTGATTAGTCAGGATCGTACTCTGACAGGTTGAATAGCAGGCAGACTGTTTAGTCAGGATCGTACTCTATGATCCTTCTGACAGGTTGAATAGCAGGTAGACTGTTTAGTCAGGATCGTACTCTGACAGGTTGAATAGCAGGCAGTCTGTTTAGTCAGGATCGTACTCTGACAGGTTGAACAGCAGGCAGTCTGTTTAGTCAGGATCGTACTCTATGATCCTTCTGACAGGTTGAATAGCAGGCAGACTGTTTAGTCAGGATCGTACTCTGACAGGTTGAATAGCAGGCAGTCTGTTTAGTCAGGATCGTACTCTGACAGGTTGAATAGCAGGCAGTCTGTTTAGTCAGGATCGTACTCTGACAGGTTGAATAGCAGGCAGTCTGTTTAGTCAGGATCGTACTCTGACAGGTTGAATAGCAGTCTGTTTAGTCAAGATCGTACTCTGACAGGTTGAATAGCAGGCAGACTGTTTAGTCAGGATCGTACTCTGACAGGTTGAATAGCAGGCAGACTGATTAGTCAGGATCAAATGTAAACACTTTCTCTCTCCCTCTTCCCCTCCCTCCTCCTCTTCCAGGTCTCTCAGCAGAGTATCATCAACAAGATGTCTCCCTCCAACCTGGCTTGTGTGTTTGGTGTCAATCTGTCCTGGCCTTCTCAGGGCTCTGTCTCTCTGACATCTCTAACACCGCTCAACATCTTCACTGAGATCCTTATAGAACATTACCATACAGTCTTCAGCTCTCGCTGCCCACAAGCAGAGGTACTGCCCTGATACCAGCCCTGATACCAGCCCTGATACCAGCCCTGATACCAGCCCTGATACCAGCCCTGATACCAGCCCTGATACCAGCCCTGATACCAGCCCTGATACCAGCCCTGATACCAGCCCTGATACCAGCCCTGATACCACCTGATACCAGCCCCGATACCAGCCCCGATACCACCTGATACCAGCCCCGATACCACCTGATACCAGCCCCGATACCACCTGATACCAGCCCCGATACCACCTGATACCAGCCCCGATACCACCTGATACCAGCCCCGATACCACCTGATACCAGCCCCGATACCAGCCCCGATACCAGCCCCGATACCAGCCCCGATACCAGCCCCTATACCACCTGATACCAGCCCCTATACCACCTGATACCAGCCCCGATACCACCTGATACCAGCCCCGATACCACCTGATACCAGCCCCGATACCAGCCCTGATACCAGCCCCGATACCACCTGATACCAGCCCCGATACCACCTGATACCAGCCCCGATACCACCTGATACCAGCCCCGATACCACCTGATAACAGCCCCGATACCAGCCCCGATACCAGCCCCGATACCAGCCCCGATACCAGCCCCGATACCACCTGATACCAGCCCCGATACCACCTGATACCAGCCCCGATACCACCTGATACCAGCCCCGATACCACCTGATACCAGCCCCGATACCAGCCCTCATACCAGCCCCGATACCACCTGATACCATCCCCGATACCACCTGATACCAGCCCCGATACCACCTGATACCACCTGATACCATCCCCGGTACCAGCTCTGATACCAGCCCCTGTACCAGCTCTGATACCAGCCCCTGTACCAGCTCTGATACCAGCCCCGGTACCAGCCCCGGTACCAGACGATACCAGCCCCGGTACCAGTTCTGATACCAGCCCGGTACCAGCTCTGATACCAGCCCCGGTACCAGCTCTGATAGCAGCCACGGTACCAGCTCTGATAGCAGCCCCGGTACCAGCTCTGATACCAGCCCCGGTACCAGCTCTGATACCAGCCCCGGTACCAGCTCTGATACCAGCCCCGGTACCAGCTCTGATACCAGCCCCGGTACCAGCTCTGATACCAGCCCCGGTACCAGCTCTGATACCAGCCCCGGTACCAGCTCTGATACCAGCCCCGGTACCAGCTCCGATACCAGCCCCGGTACCAGCTCCGATACCAGCCCCGGTACCAGCTCCGATACCAGCCCCGGTACCAGCTCTGATACCAGCCCCGGTACCAGCTCTGATACCAGCCCGGTACCAGCTCTGATACCAGCCCCGGTACCAGCTCCGATACCATCCCCCGTACCAGCCGATACCATCCCCCGTACCAGCCGATACCATCCCCGGTACCAGCCGATACCAGCCCCGGTACCAGCCGATACCAGCCCCTGTACCAGCTCCGATACCAGCCCCGGTACCAGCCGATACCAGCCCCTGTACCAGCTCTGATACCAGCCCCGGTACCAGCCAATACCAGCCCCGGTACCAGCCGATACCAGCCAATACCAGCCAATACCAGCCCCAGTACCAGCCCACCACCGTACAGACAGGCTCCACTGCACAGCCCACCACCGTACAGACAGGCTCCACTGCACAGCCCACCATCGTACAGACAGGCTCCACTGCACAGCCCACCACCGTACAGACAGGCTCCACTGCACAGCCCAACACCCAGCAACTCAACCCAACAAAACAGACACGCTGTGATTGTCTACTGGGACGACCTGTTTTTGAAGAAGAACCTGATACCAGCCCCAACCACCACCGTACAGACACGCTGTGATTGTCTACTGGGAGACCTGTTTTTGAAGAACGTCCCCAACCACTTCATACCAGCCCCCGGTACCAGCCCCCGGTACCAGCCCCCGGTACCAGCCCACCACCGTACAGACACGCTGTGATTGTCTACTGGGACGACCTGTTTTTGAAGAACGTCCCCAACCACTTCATACCACGTCCCCAACCAGCTTCATACCAGCCCCCGGTACCAGCCCCGGTACCAGCCCACCACCGTACAGACACGCTGTGATTGTCTACTGGGACGACCTGTTTTTGAAGAACGTCCCCAACCACCTGATACCAGCCCCCGGTACCAGCCCCCGGTACCAGCCCACCACCGTACAGACACGCTGTGATTGTCTACTGGGACGACCTGTTTTTGAAGAACGTCCCCAACCACCTGTTGCTGCTGAAACAAGATGGCTCCCAGAATCTGTTCCCTTTCTTTCTCCTGTGACATAATGCAGTTTGTTTTGGTACACAACTTATTGTCCCCATGGGGGAAATGTTGTTACAGTGTCATGTACACATTTAAAGTGGCGTTTAGATACAAAACAAAATTTGACAATACAACTTTCATAACAGTTACACACCAATAAAAAATGTAATAATTATAAGAAATAAAACAATAAAACATACATTTAAAAATGTAAAAAGACTAGTCTGCTGGTCTTACTGAGTCTATAGGAACATTAGCCTGCTGGTCTTACTGAGTCTATAGGAACATTAGCCTGCTGGTCTTACTGAGTCTATAGGAACATTAGCCTGCTGGTCTTACTGAGTCTATAGGAACATTAGCCTGCTGGTCTTACTGAGTCTATAGGAACATTAGCCTGCTGGTCTTACTGAGTCTATAGGAACATTAGCCTGCTGGTCTTACTGAGTCTATAGGAACATTAGCCTGCTGGTCTTACTGAGTCTATAGGAACATTAGCCTGCTGGTCTTACTGAGTCTATAGGAACATTAGCCTGCTGGTCTTACTGAGTCTATAGGAACATTAGTCTGCTGGTCTTACTGAGTCTATAGGAACATTAGTCTGCTGGTCTTACTGAGTCTATAGGAACATTAGCCTGCTGGTCTTACTGAGTCTATAGGAACATTAGCCTGCTGGTCTTACTGAGTCTATAGGAACATTAGCCTGCTGGTCTTACTGAGTCTATAGGAACATTAGCCTGCTGGTCTTACTGAGTCTATAGGAACATTAGCCTGCTGGTCTTACTGAGTCTATAGGAACATTAGCCTGCTGGTCTTACTGAGTCTATAGGAACATTAGCCTGCTGGTCTTACTGAGTCTATAGGAACATTAGCCTGCTGGTCTTACTGAGTCTATAGGAACATTAGCCTGCTGGTCTTACTGAGTCTATAGGAACATTAGCCTGCTGGTCTTACTGAGTCTATAGGAACATTAGCCTGCTGGTCTTACTGAGTCTATAGGAACATTAGCCTGCTGGTCTTACTGAGTCTATAGGAACATTAGCCTGCTGGTCTTACTGAGTCTATAGGAACATTAGCCTGCTGGTCTTACTGAGTCTATAGGAACATTAGCCTGCTGGTCTTACTGAGTCTATAGGAACATTAGCCTGCTGGTCTTACTGAGTCTATAGGAACATTAGCCTGCTGGTCTTACTGAGTCTATAGGAACATTAGCCTGCTGGTCTTACTGAGTCTATAGGAACATTAGCCTGCTGGTCTTACTGAGTCTATAGGAACATTAGCCTGCTGGTCTTACTGAGTCTATAGGAACATTAGCCTGCTGGTCTTACTGAGTCTATAGGAACATTAGCCTGCTGGTCTTACTGAGTCTATAGGAACATTAGCCTGCTGGTCTTACTGAGTCTATAGGAACATTAGCCTGCTGGTCTTACTGAGTCTATAGGAACATTAGCCTGCTGGTCTTACTGAGTCTATAGGAACATTAGCCTGCTGGTCTTACTGAGTCTATAGGAACATTAGCCTGCTGGTCTTACTGAGTCTATAGGAACATTAGCCTGCTGGTCTTACTGAGTCTATAGGAACATTAGCCTGCTGGTCTTACTGAGTCTATAGGAACATTAGCCTGCTGGTCTTACTGAGTCTATAGGAACATTAGCCTGCTGGTCTTACTGAGTCTATAGGAACATTAGCCTGCTGGTCTTACTGAGTCTATAGGAACATTAGCCTGCTGGTCTTACTGAGTCTATAGGAACATTAGCCTGCTGGTCTTACTGAGTCTATAGGAACATTAGCCTGCTGGTCTTACTGAGTCTATAGGAACATTAGCCTGCTGGTCTTACTGAGTCTATAGGAACATTAGCCTGCTGGTCTTACTGAGTCTATAGGAACATTAGCCTGCTGGTCTTACTGAGTCTATAGGAACATTAGCCTGCTGGTCTTACTGAGTCTATAGGAACATTAGCCTGCTGGTCTTACTGAGTCTATAGGAACATTAGCCTGCTGGTCTTACTGAGTCTATAGGAACATTAGCCTGCTGGTCTTACTGAGTCTATAGGAACATTAGCCTGCTGGTCTTACTGAGTCTATAGGAACATTAGCCTGCTGGTCTTACTGAGTCTATAGGAACATTAGCCTGCTGGTCTTACTGAGTCTATAGGAACATTAGCCTGCTGGTCTTACTGAGTCTATAGGAACATTAGCCTGCTGGTCTTACTGAGTCTATAGGAACATTAGCCTGCTGGTCTTACTGAGTCTATAGGAACATTAGCCTGCTGGTCTTACTGAGTCTATAGGAACATGGTCTTACTGAGTCTATAGGAACATTAGCCTGCTGGTCTTACTGAGTCTATAGGAACATTAGCCTGCTGGTCTTACTGAGTCTATAGGAACATTAGCCTGCTGGTCTTACTGAGTCTATAGGAACATTAGCCTGCTGGTCTTACTGAGTCTATAGGAACATTAGCCTGCTGGTCTTACTGAGTCTATAGGAACATTAGCCTGCTGGTCTTACTGAGTCTATAGGAACATTAGCCTGCTGGTCTTACTGAGTCTATAGGAACATTAGCCTGCTGGTCTTACTGAGTCTATAGGAACATTAGCCTGCTGGTCTTACTGAGTCTATAGGAACATTAGCCTGCTGGTCTTACTGAGTCTATAGGAACATTAGCCTGCTGGTCTTACTGAGTCTATAGGAACATTAGCCTGCTGGTCTTACTGAGTCTATAGGAACATTAGCCTGCTGGTCTTACTGAGTCTATAGGAACATTAGCCTGCTGGTCTTACTGAGTCTATAGGAACATTAGCCTGCTGGTCTTACTGAGTCTATAGGAACATTAGCCTGCTGGTCTTACTGAGTCTATAGGAACATTAGCCTGCTGGTCTTACTGAGTCTATAGGAACATTAGCCTGCTGGTCTTACTGAGTCTATAGGAACATTAGCCTGCTGGTCTTACTGAGTCTATAGGAACATTAGCCTGCTGGTCTTACTGAGTCTATAGGAACATTAGCCTGCTGGTCTTACTGAGTCTATAGGAACATTAGCCTGCTGGTCTTACTGAGTCTATAGGAACATTAGCCTGCTGGTCTTACTGAGTCTATAGGAACATTAGCCTGCTGGTCTTACTGAGTCTATAGGAACATTAGCCTGCTGGTCTTACTGAGTCTATAGGAACATTAGCCTGCTGGTCTTACTGAGTCTATAGGAACATGGTCTTACTGAGTCTATAGGAACATTAGCCTGCTGGTCTTACTGAGTCTATAGGAACATTAGCCTGCTGGTCTTACTGAGTCTATAGGAACATTAGCCTGCTGGTCTTACTGAGTCTATAGGAACATTAGCCTGTCTTACTGAGTCTATAGGAACATTAGCCTGCTGGTCTTACTGAGTCTATAGGAACATTAGCCTGCTGGTCTTACTGAGTCTATAGGAACATTAGCCTGCTGGTCTTACTGAGTCTATAGGAACATTAGCCTGCTGGTCTTACTGAGTCTATAGGAACATTAGCCTGCTGGTCTTACTGAGTCTATAGGAACATTAGCCTGCTGGTCTTACTGAGTCTATAGGAACATTAGCCTGCTGGTCTTACTGAGTCTATAGAACATGGTCTTACTAGGAACATTAGCCTGCTGGTCTTACTGAGTCTATAGGAACATTAGCCTGCTGGTCTTACTGAGTCTATAGGAACATTAGCCTGCTGGTCTTACTGAGTCTATAGGAACATTAGCCTGCTGGTCTTACTGAGTCTATAGGAACATTAGCCTGCTGGTCTTACTGAGTCTATAGGAACATTAGCCTGCTGGTCTTACTGAGTCTATAGGAACATGGTCTGGTCTGAGTCTATAGGAACATTAGCCTGCTGGTCTTACTGAGTCTATAGGAACATTAGCCTGCTGGTCTTACTGAGTCTATAGGAACATTAGCCTGCTGGTCTTACTGAGTCTATAGGAACATTAGCCTGCTGGTCTTACTGAGTCTATAGGAACATTAGCCTGCTGGTCTTACTGAGTCTATAGGAACATTAGCCTGCTGGTCTTACTGAGTCTATAGGAACATTAGCCTGCTGGTCTTACTGAGTCTATAGGAACATTAGCCTGCTGGTCTTACTGAGTCTATAGGAACATTAGCCTGCTGGTCTTACTGAGTCTATAGGAACATTAGCCTGCTGGTCTTACTGAGTCTATAGGAACATTAGCCTGCTGGTCTTACTGAGTCTATAGGAACATTAGTCTGCTGGTCTTACTGAGTCTATAGGAACATTAGCCTGCTGGTCTTACTGAGTCTATAGGAACATTAGCCTGCTGGTCTTACTGAGTCTATAGGAACATTAGCCTGCTGGTCTTACTGAGTCTATAGGAACATTAGCCTGCTGGTCTTACTGAGTCTATAGGAACATTAGCCTGCTGGTCTTACTGAGTCTATAGGAACATTAGCCTGCTGGTCTTACTGAGTCTATAGGAACATTAGCCTGCTGGTCTTACTGAGTCTATAGGAACATTAGCCTGCTGGTCTTACTGAGTCTATAGGAACATTAGCCTGCTGGTCTTACTGAGTCTATAGGAACATTAGCCTGCTGGTCTTACTGAGTCTATAGGAACATGGTCTTACTGAGTCTATAGGAACATTAGCCTGCTGGTCTTACTGAGTCTATAGGAACATTAGCCTGCTGGTCTTACTGAGTCTATAGGAACATTAGCCTGCTGGTCTTACTGAGTCTATAGGAACATTAGCCTGCTGGTCTTACTGAGTCTATAGGAACATTAGCCTGCTGGTCTTACTGAGTCTATAGGAACATTAGCCTGCTGGTCTTACTGAGTCTATAGGAACATTAGCCTGCTGGTCTTACTGAGTCTATAGGAACATTAGCCTGCTGGTCTTACTGAGTCTATAGGAACATTAGCCTGCTGGTCTTACTGAGTCTATAGGAACATTAGCCTGCTGGTCTTACTGAGTCTATAGGAACATTAGCCTGCTGGTCTTACTGAGTCTATAGGAACATGGTCTTACTGAGTCTATAGGAACATTAGCCTGCTGGTCTTACTGAGTCTATAGGAACATTAGCCTGCTGGTCTTACTGAGTCTATAGGAACATTAGCCTGCTGGTCTTACTGAGTCTATAGGAACATTAGCCTGCTGGTCTTACTGAGTCTATAGGAACATTAGCCTGCTGGTCTTACTGAGTCTATAGGAACATTAGCCTGCTGGTCTTACTGAGTCTATAGGAACATTAGCCTGCTGGTCTTACTGAGTCTATAGGAACATTAGCCTGCTGGTCTTACTGAGTCTATAGGAACATTAGCCTGCTGGTCTTACTGAGTCTATAGGAACATTAGCCTGCTGGTCTTACTGAGTCTATAGGAACATTAGCCTGCTGGTCTTACTGAGTCTATAGGAACATTAGCCTGCTGGTCTTACTGAGTCTATAGGAACATTAGCCTGCTGGTCTTACTGAGTCTATAGGAACATTAGCCTGCTGGTCTTACTGAGTCTATAGGAACATTAGCCTGCTGGTCTTACTGAGTCTATAGGAACATTAGCCTGCTGGTCTTACTGAGTCTATAGGAACATTAGCCTGCTGGTCTTACTGAGTCTATAGGAACATTAGCCTGCTGGTCTTACTGAGTCTATAGGAACATTAGCCTGCTGGTCTTACTGAGTCTATAGGAACATTAGCCTGCTGGTCTTACTGAGTCTATAGGAACATTAGCCTGCTGGTCTTACTGAGTCTATAGGAACATTAGCCTGCTGGTCTTACTGAGTCTATAGGAACATTAGCCTGCTGGTCTTACTGAGTCTATAGGAACATTAGCCTGCTGGTCTTACTGAGTCTATAGGAACATTAGCCTGCTGGTCTTACTGAGTCTATAGGAACATTAGCCTGCTGGTCTTACTGAGTCTATAGGAACATTAGCCTGCTGGTCTTACTGAGTCTATAGGAACATTAGCCTGCTGGTCTTACTGAGTCTATAGGAACATTAGCCTGCTGGTCTTACTGAGTCTATAGGAACATTAGCCTGCTGGTCTTACTGAGTCTATAGGAACATTAGCCTGCTGGTCTTACTGAGTCTATAGGAACATTAGCCTGCTGGTCTTACTGAGTCTATAGGAACATTAGCCTGCTGGTCTTACTGAGTCTATAGGAACATTAGCCTGCTGGTCTTACTGAGTCTATAGGAACATTAGCCTGCTGGTCTTACTGAGTCTATAGGAACATTAGCCTGCTGGTCTTACTGAGTCTATAGGAACATTAGCCTGCTGGTCTTACTGAGTCTATAGGAACATTAGCCTGCTGGTCTTACTGAGTCTATAGGAACATGGTCTTACTGAGTCTATAGGAACATTAGCCTGCTGGTCTTACTGAGTCTATAGGAACATTAGCCTGCTGGTCTTACTGAGTCTATAGGAACATTAGCCTGCTGGTCTTACTGAGTCTATAGGAACATTAGCCTGCTGGTCTTACTGAGTCTATAGGAACATTAGCCTGCTGGTCTTACTGAGTCTATAGGAACATTAGCCTGAACTGGTCTTACTGAGTCTATAGGAACATTAGCCTGCTGGTCTTACTGAGTCTATAGGAACATTAGCCTGCTGGTCTTACTGAGTCTATAGGAACATTAGCCTGCTGGTCTTACTGAGTCTATAGGAACATTAGCCTGCTGGTCTTACTGAGTCTATAGGAACATTAGCCTGCTGGTCTTACTGAGTCTATAGGAACATTAGCCTGCTGGTCTTACTGAGTCTATAGGAACATTAGCCTGCTGGTCTTACTGAGTCTATAGGAACATTAGCCTGCTGGTCTTACTGAGTCTATAGGAACATTATGGTCTTACTGAGTCTATAGGAACATTAGCCTGCTGGTCTTACTGAGTCTATAGGAACATTAGCCTGCTGGTCTTACTGAGTCTATAGGAACATTAGCCTGCTGGTCTTACTGAGTCTATAGGAACATTAGCCTGCTGGTCTTACTGAGTCTATAGGAACATTAGCCTGCTGGTCTTACTGAGTCTATAGGAACATTAGCCTGCTGGTCTTACTGAGTCTATAGGAACATTAGCCTGCTGGTCTTACTGAGTCTATAGGAACATTAGCCTCTGGTCTTACTGAGTCTATAGGAACATTAGCCTGCTGGTCTTACTGAGTCTATAGGAACATTAGCCTGCTGGTCTTACTGAGTCTATAGGAACATGGTCTTACTGAGTCTATAGGAACATTAGCCTGCTGGTCTTACTGAGTCTATAGGAACATGGTCTTACTGAGTCTATAGGAACATTAGCCTGCTGGTCTTACTGAGTCTATAGGAACATTAGCCTGCTGGTCTTACTGAGTCTATAGGAACATTAGCCTGCTGGTCTTACTGAGTCTATAGGAACATTAGCCTGCTGGTCTTACTGAGTCTATAGGAACATTAGCCTGCTGGTCTTACTGAGTCTATAGGAACATTAGCCTGCTGGTCTTACTGAGTCTATAGGAACATTAGCCTGCTGGTCTTACTGAGTCTATAGGAACATTAGCCTGCTGGTCTTACTGAGTCTATAGGAACATTAGCCTGCTGGTCTTACTGAGTCTATAGGAACATTAGCCTGCTGGTCTTACTGAGTCTATAGGAACATTAGCCTGCTGGTCTTACTGAGTCTATAGGAACATTAGCCTGCTGGTCTTACTGAGTCTATAGGAACATTAGCCTGCTGGTCTTACTGAGTCTATAGGAACATTAGCCTGCTGGTCTTACTGAGTCTATAGGAACATTAGCCTGCTGGTCTTACTGAGTCTATAGGAACATTAGCCTGCTGGTCTTACTGAGTCTATAGGAACATTAGCCTGCTGGTCTTACTGAGTCTATAGGAACATTAGCCTGCTGGTCTTACTGAGTCTATAGGAACATTAGCCTGCTGGTCTTACTGAGTCTATAGGAACATTAGCCTGCTGGTCTTACTGAGTCTATAGGAACATTAGCCTGCTGGTCTTACTGAGTCTATAGGAACATTAGCCTGCTGGTCTTACTGAGTCTATAGGAACATTAGCCTGCTGGTCTTACTGAGTCTATAGGAACATTAGCCTGCTGGTCTTACTGAGTCTATAGGAACATTAGCCTGCTGGTCTTACTGAGTCTATAGGAACATTAGCCTGCTGGTCTTACTGAGTCTATAGGAACATTAGCCTGCTGGTCTTACTGAGTCTATAGGAACATTAGCCTGCTGGTCTTACTGAGTCTATAGGAACATTAGCCTGCTGGTCTTACTGAGTCTATAGGAACATTAGCCTGCTGGTCTTACTGAGTCTATAGGAACATTAGCCTGCTGGTCTTACTGAGTCTATAGGAACATTAGCCTGCTGGTCTTACTGAGTCTATAGGAACATTAGCCTGCTGGTCTTACTGAGTCTATAGGAACATTAGCCTGCTGGTCTTACTGAGTCTATAGGAACATTAGCCTGCTGGTCTTACTGAGTCTATAGGAACATTAGCCTGCTGGTCTTACTGAGTCTATAGGAACATTAGCCTGCTGGTCTTACTGAGTCTATAGGAACATTAGCCTGCTGGTCTTACTGAGTCTATAGGAACATTAGCCTGCTGGTCTTACTGAGTCTATAGGAACATTAGCCTGCTGGTCTTACTGAGTCTATAGGAACATTAGCCTGCTGGTCTTACTGAGTCTATAGGAACATTAGCCTGCTGGTCTTACTGAGTCTATAGGAACATTAGCCTGCTGGTCTTACTGAGTCTATAGGAACATTAGCCTGCTGGTCTTACTGAGTCTATAGGAACATTAGCCTGCTGGTCTTACTGAGTCTATAGGAACATTAGCCTGCTGGTCTTACTGAGTCTATAGGAACATTAGCCTGCTGGTCTTACTGAGTCTATAGGAACATTAGCCTGCTGGTCTTACTGAGTCTATAGGAACATTAGCCTGCTGGTCTTACTGAGTCTATAGGAACATTAGCCTGCTGGTCTTACTGAGTCTATAGGAACATTAGCCTGCTGGTCTTACTGAGTCTATAGGAACAGCCTGCTGGTCTTACTGAGTCTATAGGAACATTAGCCTGCTGGTCTTACTGAGTCTATAGGAACATTAGCCTGCTGGTCTTACTGAGTCTGCTGGTCTTACTGAGTCTATAGGAACATTAGCCTGCTGGTCTTACTGAGTCTATAGGAACATTAGCCTGCTGGTCTTACTGAGTCTATAGGAACATTAGCCTGCTGGTCTTACTGAGTCTATAGGAACATTAGCCTGCTGGTCTTACTGAGTCTATAGGAACATTAGCCTGCTGGTCTTACTGAGTCTATAGGAACATTAGCCTGCTGGTCTTACTGAGTCTATAGGAACATTAGCCTGCTGGTCTTACTGAGTCTATAGGAACATGGCTCTTAGAGTCTAGGAACTGGTCTTACTGAGTCTATAGGAACATTAGCCTGCTGGTCTTACTGAGTCTATAGGAACATGGTCTTACTGAGTCTATAGGAACATTAGCCTGCTGGTCTTACTGAGTCTATAGGAACATTAGCCTGCTGGTCTTACTGAGTCTATAGGAACATTAGCCTGCTGGTCTTACTGAGTCTATAGGAACATTAGCCTGCTGGTCTTACTGAGTCTATAGGAACATTAGCCTGCTGGTCTTACTGAGTCTATAGGAACATTAGCCTGCTGGTCTTACTGAGTCTATAGGAACATTAGCCTGCTGGTCTTACTGAGTCTATAGGAACATTAGCCTGCTGGTCTTACTGAGTCTATAGGAACATTAGCCTGCTGGTCTTACTGAGTCTATAGGAACATTAGCCTGCTGGTCTTACTGAGTCTATAGGAACATTAGCCTGCTGGTCTTACTGAGTCTATAGGAACATTAGCCTGCTGGTCTTACTGAGTCTATAGGAACATTAGCCTGCTGGTCTTACTGAGTCTATAGGAACATTAGCCTGCTGGTCTTACTGAGTCTATAGGAACATTAGCCTGCTGGTCTTACTGAGTCTATAGGAACATTATGGTCTTACTGAGTCTATAGGAACATTAGCCTGCTGGTCTTACTGAGTCTATAGGAACATTAGCCTGCTGGTCTTACTGAGTCTATAGGAACATGGTCTTACTGAGTCTATAGGAACATTAGCCTGCTGGTCTTACTGAGTCTATAGGAACATGGTCTTACTGAGTCTATAGGAACATTAGCCTGCTGGTCTTACTGAGTCTATAGGAACATTAGCCTGCTGGTCTTACTGAGTCTATAGGAACATGGTCTTACTGAGTCTATAGGAACATTAGCCTGCTGGTCTTACTGAGTCTATAGGAACATTAGCCTGCTGGTCTTACTGAGTCTATAGGAACATTAGCCTGCTGGTCTTACTGAGTCTATAGGAACATTAGCCTGCTGGTCTTACTGAGTCTATAGGAACATTAGCCTGCTGGTCTTACTGAGTCTATAGGAACATTAGCCTGCTGGTCTTACTGAGTCTATAGGAACATGGTCTTACTGAGTCTATAGGAACATTAGCCTGCTGGTCTTACTGAGTCTATAGGAACATGGTCTTACTGAGTCTATAGGAACATTAGCCTGCTGGTCTTACTGAGTCTATAGGAACATTAGCCTGCTGGTCTTACTGAGTCTATAGGAACATTAGCCTGCTGGTCTTACTGAGTCTATAGGAACATTAGCCTGCTGGTCTTACTGAGTCTATAGGAACATTAGCCTGCTGGTCTTACTGAGTCTATAGGAACATTAGCCTGCTGGTCTTACTGAGTCTATAGGAACATGGTCTTACTGAGTCTATAGGAACATTAGCCTGCTGGTCTTACTGAGTCTATAGGAACATTAGCCTGCTGGTCTTACTGAGTCTATAGGAACATTAGCCTGCTGGTCTTACTGAGTCTATAGGAACATTAGCCTGCTGGTCTTACTGAGTCTATAGGAACATTAGCCTGCTGGTCTTACTGAGTCTATAGGAACATTAGCCTGCTGGTCTTACTGAGTCTATAGGAACATTAGCCTGCTGGTCTTACTGAGTCTATAGGAACATTAGCCTGCTGGTCTTACTGAGTCTATAGGAACATTAGCCTGCTGGTCTTACTGAGTCTATAGGAACATGGTCTTACTGAGTCTATAGGAACATGGTCTTACTGAGTCTATAGGAACATTAGCCTGCTGGTCTTACTGAGTCTATAGGAACATTAGCCTGCTGGTCTTACTGAGTCTATAGGAACATTAGCCTGCTGGTCTTACTGAGTCTATAGGAACATGGTCTTACTGAGTCTATAGGAACATGGTCTTACTGAGTCTATAGGAACATTAGCCTGCTGGTCTTACTGAGTCTATAGGAACATGGTCTTACTGAGTCTATAGGAACATTAGCCTGCTGGTCTTACTGAGTCTATAGGAACATTAGCCTGCTGGTCTTACTGAGTCTATAGGAACATTAGCCTGCTGGTCTTACTGAGTCTATAGGAACATTAGCCTGCTGGTCTTACTGAGTCTATAGGAACATTAGCCTGCTGGTCTTACTGAGTCTATAGGAACATTAGCCTGCTGGTCTTACTGAGTCTATAGGAACATTAGCCTGCTGGTCTTACTGAGTCTATAGGAACATGGTCTTACTGAGTCTATAGGAACATGGTCTTACTGAGTCTATAGGAACATGGTCTTACTGAGTCTATAGGAACATTAGCCTGCTGGTCTTACTGAGTCTATAGGAACATTAGCCTGCTGGTCTTACTGAGTCTATAGGAACATTAGCCTGCTGGTCTTACTGAGTCTATAGGAACATGGTCTTACTGAGTCTATAGGAACATTAGCCTGCTGGTCTTACTGAGTCTATAGGAACATTAGCCTGCTGGTCTTACTGAGTCTATAGGAACATTAGCCTGCTGGTCTTACTGAGTCTATAGGAACATTAGCCTGCTGGTCTTACTGAGTCTATAGGAACATTAGCCTGCTGGTCTTACTGAGTCTATAGGAACATTAGCCTGCTGGTCTTACTGAGTCTATAGGAACATTAGCCTGCTGGTCTTACTGAGTCTATAGGAACATTAGCCTGCTGGTCTTACTGAGTCTATAGGAACATTAGCCTGCTGGTCTTACTGAGTCTATAGGAACATTAGCCTGCTGGTCTTACTGAGTCTATAGGAACATTAGCCTGCTGGTCTTACTGAGTCTATAGGAACATTAGCCTGCTGGTCTTACTGAGTCTATAGGAACATTAGCCTGCTGGTCTTACTGAGTCTATAGGAACATTAGCCTGCTGGTCTTACTGAGTCTATAGGAACATTAGCCTGCTGGTCTTACTGAGTCTATAGGAACATTAGCCTGCTGGTCTTACTGAGTCTATAGGAACATTAGCCTGCTGGTCTTACTGAGTCTATAGGAACATTAGCCTGCTGGTCTTACTGAGTCTATAGGAACATTAGCCTGCTGGTCTTACTGAGTCTATAGGAACATTAGCCTGCTGGTCTTACTGAGTCTATAGGAACATTAGCCTGCTGGTCTTACTGAGTCTATAGGAACATTAGCCTGCTGGTCTTACTGAGTCTATAGGAACATTAGCCTGCTGGTCTTACTGAGTCTATAGGAACATTAGCCTGCTGGTCTTACTGAGTCTATAGGAACATTAGCCTGCTGGTCTTACTGAGTCTATAGGAACATGGTCTTACTGAGTCTATAGGAACATGGTCTTACTGAGTCTATAGGAACATTAGCCTGCTGGTCTTACTGAGTCTATAGGAACATTAGCCTGCTGGTCTTACTGAGTCTATAGGAACATTAGCCTTACTGAGTCTATAGGAACATGGTCTTACTGAGTCTATAGGAACATTAGCCTGCTGGTCTTACTGAGTCTATAGGAACATTAGGCTGGTCTTACTGAGTCTATAGGAACATTAGCCTGCTGGTCTTACTGAGTCTATAGGAACATTAGCCTGCTGGTCTTACTGAGTCTATAGGAACATTGGCTGGTCTTACTGAGTCTATAGGAACATTAGCCTGCTGGTCTTACTGAGTCTATAGGAACATGGTCTTACTGAGTCTATAGGAACATTAGCCTGCTGGTCTTACTGAGTCTATAGGAACATTAGCCTGCTGGTCTTACTGAGTCTATAGGAACATTAGTGCTGGTCTTACTGAGTCTATAGGAACAGCCTGCTGGTCTTACTGAGTCTATAGGAACATTAGCCTGCTGGTCTTACTGAGTCTATAGGAACATTAGCCTGCTGGTCTTACTGAGTCTATAGGAACATTAGCCTGCTGGTCTTACTGAGTCTATAGGAACATTAGCCTGCTGGTCTTACTGAGTCTATAGGAAGGAACATGGTCTTACTGAGTCTATAGGAACATTAGCCTGCTGGTCTTACTGAGTCTATAGGAACATTAGCCTGCTGGTCTTACTGAGTCTATAGGAACATTAGCCTGCTGGTCTTACTGAGTCTATAGGAACATTAGCCTGCTGGTCTTACTGAGTCTATAGGAACATTAGCCTGCTGGTCTTACTGAGTCTATAGGAACATTAGCCTGCTGGTCTTACTGAGTCTATAGGAACATTAGCCTGCTGGTCTTACTGAGTCTATAGGAACATTAGCCTGCTGGTCTTACTGAGTCTATAGGAACATTAGCCTGCTGGTCTTACTGAGTCTATAGGAACATTAGCCTGCTGGTCTTACTGAGTCTATAGGAACATTAGCCTGCTGGTCTTACTGAGTCTATAGGAACATTAGCCTGCTGGTCTTACTGAGTCTATAGGAACATTAGCCTGCTGGTCTTACTGAGTCTATAGGAACATTAGCCTGCTGGTCTTACTGAGTCTATAGGAACATTAGCCTGCTGGTCTTACTGAGTCTATAGGAACATTAGCCTGCTGGTCTTACTGAGTCTATAGGAACATTAGCCTGCTGGTCTTACTGAGTCTATAGGAACATTAGCCTGCTGGTCTTACTGAGTCTATAGGAACATTAGCCTGCTGGTCTTACTGAGTCTATAGGAACATTAGCCTGCTGGTCTTACTGAGTCTATAGGAACATTAGCCTGCTGGTCTTACTGAGTCTATAGGAACATTAGCCTGCTGGTCTTACTGAGTCTATAGGAACATTAGCCTGCTGGTCTTACTGAGTCTATAGGAACATTAGCCTGCTGGTCTTACTGAGTCTATAGGAACATTAGCCTGCTGGTCTTACTGAGTCTATAGGAACATTAGCCTGCTGGTCTTACTGAGTCTATAGGAACATTAGCCTGCTGGTCTTACTGAGTCTATAGGAACATTAGCCTGCTGGTCTTACTGAGTCTATAGGAACATTAGCCTGCTGGTCTTACTGAGTCTATAGGAACATTAGCCTGCTGGTCTTACTGAGTCTATAGGAACAGCCTGCTGGTCTTACTGAGTCTATAGGAACATTAGCCTGCTGGTCTTACTGAGTCTATAGGAACATTAGCCTGCTGGTCTTACTGAGTCTATAGGAACATTAGCCTGCTGGTCTTACTGAGTCTATAGGAACATTAGCCTGCTGGTCTTACTGAGTCTATAGGAACATTAGCCTGCTGGTCTTACTGAGTCTATAGGAACATTAGCCTGCTGGTCTTACTGAGTCTATAGGAACATTAGCCTGCTGGTCTTACTGAGTCTATAGGAACATTAGCCTGCTGGTCTTACTGAGTCTATAGGAACATTAGCCTGCTGGTCTTACTGAGTCTATAGGAACATTAGCCTGCTGGTCTTACTGAGTCTATAGGAACATTAGCCTGCTGGTCTTACTGAGTCTATAGGAACATTAGCCTGCTGGTCTTACTGAGTCTATAGGAACATTAGCCTGCTGGTCTTACTGAGTCTATAGGAACATTAGCCTGCTGGTCTTACTGAGTCTATAGGAACATGGTCTTACTGAGTCTATAGGAACATTAGCCTGCTGGTCTTACTGAGTCTATAGGAACATTAGCCTGCTGGTCTTACTGAGTCTATAGGAACATGGTCTTACTGAGTCTATAGGAACATTAGCCTGCTGGTCTTACTGAGTCTATAGGAACATTAGCCTGCTGGTCTTACTGAGTCTATAGGAACATTAGCCTGCTGGTCTTACTGAGTCTATAGGAACATTAGCCTGCTGGTCTTACTGAGTCTATAGGAACATTAGCCTGCTGGTCTTACTGAGTCTATAGGAACATTAGCCTGCTGGTCTTACTGAGTCTATAGGAACATTAGCCTGCTGGTCTTACTGAGTCTATAGGAACATTAGCCTGCTGGTCTTACTGAGTCTATAGGAACATTAGCCTGCTGGTCTTACTGAGTCTATAGGAACATGGTCTTACTGAGTCTATAGGAACATTAGCCTGCTGGTCTTACTGAGTCTATAGGAACATTAGCCTGCTGGTCTTACTGAGTCTATAGGAACATTAGCCTGCTGGTCTTACTGAGTCTATAGGAACATTAGCCTGCTGGTCTTACTGAGTCTATAGGAACATTAGCCTGCTGGTCTTACTGAGTCTATAGGAACATTAGCCTGCTGGTCTTACTGAGTCTATAGGAACATTAGCCTGCTGGTCTTACTGAGTCTATAGGAACATTAGCCTGCTGGTCTTACTGAGTCTATAGGAACATTAGCCTGCTGGTCTTACTGAGTCTATAGGAACATTAGCCTGCTGGTCTTACTGAGTCTATAGGAACATTAGCCTGCTGGTCTTACTGAGTCTATAGGAACATTAGCCTGCTGGTCTTACTGAGTCTATAGGAACATTAGCCTGCTGGTCTTACTGAGTCTATAGGAACATTAGCCTGCTGGTCTTACTGAGTCTATAGGAACATTAGCCTGCTGGTCTTACTGAGTCTATAGGAACATTAGCCTGCTGGTCTTACTGAGTCTATAGGAACATTAGCCTGCTGGTCTTACTGAGTCTATAGGAACATTAGCCTGCTGGTCTTACTGAGTCTATAGGAACATTAGCCTGCTGGTCTTACTGAGTCTATAGGAACATTAGCCTGCTGGTCTTACTGAGTCTATGATTAGCCTGCTGGTCTTACTGAGTCTATAGGAACATTAGCCTGCTGGTCTTACTGAGTCTATAGGAACATTAGCCTGCTGGTCTTACTGAGTCTATAGGAACATTAGCCTGCTGGTCTTACTGAGTCTATAGGAACATTAGCCTGCTGGTCTTACTGAGTCTATAGGAACATGGTCTTACTGAGTCTATAGGAACATTAGCCTGCTGGTCTTACTGAGTCTATAGGAACATTAGCCTGCTGGTCTTACTGAGTCTATAGGAACATTAGCCTGCTGGTCTTACTGAGTCTATAGGAACATTAGCCTGCTGGTCTTACTGAGTCTATAGGAACATTAGCCTGCTGGTCTTACTGAGTCTATAGGAAAGCCTGCTGGTCTTACTGAGTCTATAGGAACATTAGCCTGCTGGTCTTACTGAGTCTATAGGAACATTAGCCTGCTGGTCTTACTGAGTCTATAGGAACATTAGCCTGCTGGTCTTACTGAGTCTATAGGAACATTAGCCTGCTGGTCTTACTGAGTCTATAGGAACATTAGCCTGCTGGTCTTACTGAGTCTATAGGAACATTAGCCTGCTGGTCTTACTGAGTCTATAGGAACATTAGCCTGCTGGTCTTACTGAGTCTATAGGAACATTAGCCTGCTGGTCTTACTGAGTCTATAGGAACATTAGCCTGCTGGTCTTACTGAGTCTATAGGAACATTAGCCTGCTGGTCTTACTGAGTCTATAGGAACATTAGCCTGCTGGTCTTACTGAGTCTATAGGAACATTAGCCTGCTGGTCTTACTGAGTCTATAGGAACATTAGCCTGCTGGTCTTACTGAGTCTATAGGAACATTAGCCTGCTGGTCTTACTGAGTCTATAGGAACATTAGCCTGCTGGTCTTACTGAGTCTATAGGAACATGGTCTTACTGAGTCTATAGGAACATTAGCCTGCTGGTCTTACTGAGTCTATAGGAACATTAGCCTGCTGGTCTTACTGAGTCTATAGGAACATTAGCCTGCTGGTCTTACTGAGTCTATAGGAACATTAGCCTGCTGGTCTTACTGAGTCTATAGGAACATTAGCCTGCTGGTCTTACTGAGTCTATAGGAACATTAGCCTGCTGGTCTTACTGAGTCTATAGGAACATTAGCCTGCTGGTCTTACTGAGTCTATAGGAACATGGTCTTACTGAGTCTATAGGAACATTAGCCTGCTGGTCTTACTGAGTCTATAGGAACATTAGCCTGCTGGTCTTACTGAGTCTATAGGAACATTAGCCTGCTGGTCTTACTGAGTCTATAGGAACATTAGCCTGCTGGTCTTACTGAGTCTATAGGAACATTAGCCTGCTGGTCTTACTGAGTCTATAGGAACATTAGCCTGCTGGTCTTACTGAGTCTATAGGAACATTAGCCTGCTGGTCTTACTGAGTCTATAGGAACATTAGCCTGCTGGTCTTACTGAGTCTATAGGAACATTAGCCTGCTGGTCTTACTGAGTCTATAGGAACATTAGCCTGCTGGTCTTACTGAGTCTATAGGAACATTAGCCTGCTGGTCTTACTGAGTCTATAGGAACATTAGCCTGCTGGTCTTACTGAGTCTATAGGAACATTAGCCCTGGTCTTACTGAGTCTATAGGAACATTACTGGTCTTACTGAGTCTATAGGAACATTAGCCTGCTGGTCTTACTGAGTCTATAGGAACATGGTCTTACTGAGTCTATAGGAACATTAGCCTGCTGGTCTTACTGAGTCTATAGGAACATGGTCTTACTGAGTCTATAGGAACATTAGCCTGCTGGTCTTACTGAGTCTATAGGAACATGGTCTTACTGAGTCTATAGGAACATTAGCCTGCTGGTCTTACTGAGTCTATAGGAACATTAGCCTGCTGGTCTTACTGAGTCTATAGGAACATTAGCCTGCTGGTCTTACTGAGTCTATAGGAACATTAGCCTGCTGGTCTTACTGAGTCTATAGGAACATTAGCCTGCTGGTCTTACTGAGTCTATAGGAACATTAGCCTGCTGGTCTTACTGAGTCTATAGGAACATTAGCCTGCTGGTCTTACTGAGTCTATAGGAACATTAGCCTGCTGGTCTTACTGAGTCTATAGGAACATGGTCTTACTGAGTCTATAGGAACATTAGCCTGCTGGTCTTACTGAGTCTATAGGAACATTAGCCTGCTGGTCTTACTGAGTCTATAGGAACATTAGCCTGCTGGTCTTACTGAGTCTATAGGAACATTAGCCTGCTGGTCTTACTGAGTCTATAGGAACAGCCTGCTGGTCTTACTGAGTCTATAGGAACATTAGCCTGCTGGTCTTACTGAGTCTATAGGAACATTAGCCTGCTGGTCTTACTGAGTCTATAGGAACATGGTCTTACTGAGTCTATAGGAACATTAGCCTGCTGGTCTTACTGAGTCTATAGGAACATTAGCCTGCTGGTCTTACTGAGTCTATAGGAACATTAGCCTGCTGGTCTTACTGAGTCTATAGGAACATTAGCCTGCTGGTCTTACTGAGTCTATAGGAACATTAGCCTGCTGGTCTTACTGAGTCTATAGGAACATGGTCTTACTGAGTCTATAGGAACATTAGCCTGCTGGTCTTACTGAGTCTATAGGAACATTAGCCTGCTGGTCTTACTGAGTCTATAGGAACATTAGCCTGCTGGTCTTACTGAGTCTATAGGAACATTAGCCTGCTGGTCTTACTGAGTCTATAGGAACATTAGCCTGCTGGTCTTACTGAGTCTATAGGAACATTAGCCTGCTGGTCTTACTGAGTCTATAGGAACATTAGCCTGCTGGTCTTACTGAGTCTATAGGAACATTAGCCTGCTGGTCTTACTGAGTCTATAGGAACATTAGCCTGCTGGTCTTACTGAGTCTATAGGAACATTAGCCTGCTGGTCTTACTGAGTCTATAGGAACATTAGCCTGCTGGTCTTACTGAGTCTATAGGAACATTAGCCTGCTGGTCTTACTGAGTCTATAGGAACATTAGCCTGCTGGTCTTACTGAGTCTATAGGAACATTAGCCTGCTGGTCTTACTGAGTCTATAGGAACATGGTCTTACTGAGTCTATAGGAACATTAGCCTGCTGGTCTTACTGAGTCTATAGGAACATTAGCCTGCTGGTCTTACTGAGTCTATAGGAACATTAGCCTGCTGGTCTTACTGAGTCTATAGGAACATTAGCCTGCTGGTCTTACTGAGTCTATAGGAACATGGTCTTACTGAGTCTATAGGAACATTAGCCTGCTGGTCTTACTGAGTCTATAGGAACATTAGCCTGCTGGTCTTACTGAGTCTATAGGAACATTAGCCTGCTGGTCTTACTGAGTCTATAGGAACATTAGCCTGCTGGTCTTACTGAGTCTATAGGAACATTAGCCTGCTGGTCTTACTGAGTCTATAGGAACATTAGCATGCTGGTCTTACTGAGTCTATAGGAACATTAGCCTGCTGGTCTTACTGAGTCTATAGGAACATTAGCCTGCTGGTCTTACTGAGTCTATAGGAACATTAGCCTGCTGGTCTTACTGAGTCTATAGGAACATTAGCCTGCTGGTCTTACTGAGTCTATAGGAACATTAGCCTGCTGGTCTTACTGAGTCTATAGGAACATTAGCCTGCTGGTCTTACTGAGTCTATAGGAACATTAGCCTGCTGGTCTTACTGAGTCTATAGGAACATTAGCCTGCTGGTCTTACTGAGTCTATAGGAACATTAGCCTGCTGGTCTTACTGAGTCTATAGGAACATTAGCCTGCTGGTCTTACTGAGTCTATAGGAACATGGTCTTACTGAGTCTATAGGAACATTAGCCTGCTGGTCTTACTGAGTCTATAGGAACATTAGCCTGCTGGTCTTACTGAGTCTATAGGAACATTAGCCTGCTGGTCTTACTGAGTCTATAGGAACATGGTCTTACTGAGTCTATAGGAACATTAGCCTGCTGGTCTTACTGAGTCTATAGGAACATTAGCCTGCTGGTCTTACTGAGTCTATAGGAACATTAGCCTGCTGGTCTTACTGAGTCTATAGGAACATTAGCCTGCTGGTCTTACTGAGTCTATAGGAACATTAGCCTGCTGGTCTTACTGAGTCTATAGGAACATTAGCCTGCTGGTCTTACTGAGTCTATAGGAACATTAGCCTGCTGGTCTTACTGAGTCTATAGGAACATTAGCCTGCTGGTCTTACTGAGTCTATAGGAACATTAGCCTGCTGGTCTTACTGAGTCTATAGGAACATTAGCCTGCTGGTCTTACTGAGTCTATAGGAACATTAGCCTGCTGGTCTTACTGAGTCTATAGGAACATGGTCTTACTGAGTCTATAGGAACATTAGCCTGCTGGTCTTACTGAGTCTATAGGAACATTAGCCTGCTGGTCTTACTGAGTCTATAGGAACATGGTCTTACTGAGTCTATAGGAACATTAGCCTGCTGGTCTTACTGAGTCTATAGGAACATTAGCCTGCTGGTCTTACTGAGTCTATAGGAACATTAGCCTGCTGGTCTTACTGAGTCTATAGGAACATTAGCCTGCTGGTCTTACTGAGTCTATAGGAACATTAGCCTGCTGGTCTTACTGAGTCTATAGGAACATTAGCCTGCTGGTCTTACTGAGTCTATAGGAACATTAGCCTGCTGGTCTTACTGAGTCTATAGGAACATTAGCCTGCTGGTCTTACTGAGTCTATAGGAACATTAGCCTGCTGGTCTTACTGAGTCTATAGGAACATTAGCCTGCTGGTCTTACTGAGTCTATAGGAACATTAGCCTGCTGGTCTTACTGAGTCTATAGGAACATTAGCCTGCTGGTCTTACTGAGTCTATAGGAACATTAGCCTGCTGGTCTTACTGAGTCTATAGGAACATTAGCCTGCTGGTCTTACTGAGTCTATAGGAACATTAGCCTGCTGGTCTTACTGAGTCTATAGGAACATTAGCCTGCTGGTCTTACTAGGAACATTAGGAACATGGTCTTACTGAGTCTATAGGAACATTAGCCTGCTGGTCTTACTGAGTCTATAGGAACATTAGCCTGCTGGTCTTACTGAGTCTATAGGAACATTAGCCTGCTGGTCTTACTGAGTCTATAGGAACATTAGCCTGCTGGTCTTACTGAGTCTATAGGAACATTAGCCTGCTGGTCTTACTGAGTCTATAGGAACATTAGCCTGCTGGTCTTACTGAGTCTATAGGAACATTAGCCTGCTGGTCTTACTGAGTCTATAGGAACATTAGCCTGCTGGTCTTACTGAGTCTATAGGAACATTAGCCTGCTGGTCTTACTGAGTCTATAGGAACATTAGCCTGCTGGTCTTACTGAGTCTATAGGAACATTAGCCTGCTGGTCTTACTGAGTCTATAGGAACATTAGCCTGCTGGTCTTACTGAGTCTATAGGAACATTAGCCTGCTGGTCTTACTGAGTCTATAGGAACATTAGCCTGCTGGTCTTACTGAGTCTATAGGAACATTAGCCTGCTGGTCTTACTGAGTCTATAGGAACATTAGCCTGCTGGTCTTACTGAGTCTATAGGAACATTAGCCTGCTGGTCTTACTGAGTCTATAGGAACATTAGCCTGCTGGTCTTACTGAGTCTATAGGAACATTAGCCTGCTGGTCTTACTGAGTCTATAGGAACATTAGCCTGCTGGTCTTACTGAGTCTATAGGAACATTAGCCTGCTGGTCTTACTGAGTCTATAGGAACATTAGCCTGCTGGTCTTACTGAGTCTATAGGAACATTAGCCTGCTGGTCTTACTGAGTCTATAGGAACATTAGCCTGCTGGTCTTACTGAGTCTATAGGAACATTAGCCTGCTGGTCTTACTGAGTCTATAGGAACATTAGCCTGCTGGTCTTACTGAGTCTATAGGAACATTAGCCTGCTGGTCTTACTGAGTCTATAGGAACATTAGCCTGCTGGTCTTACTGAGTCTATAGGAACATTAGCCTGCTGGTCTTACTGAGTCTATAGGAACATTAGCCTGCTGGTCTTACTGAGTCTATAGGAACATGGTCTGGTCTTACTGAGTCTATAGGAACATTAGCCTGCTGGTCTTACTGAGTCTATAGGAACATTAGCCTGCTGGTCTTACTGAGTCTATAGGAACATTAGCCTGCTGGTCTTACTGAGTCTATAGGAACATTAGCCTGCTGGTCTTACTGAGTCTATAGGAACATTAGCCTGCTGGTCTTACTGAGTCTATAGGAACATTAGCCTGCTGGTCTTACTGAGTCTATAGGAACATTAGCCTGCTGGTCTTACTGAGTCTATAGGAACATTAGCCTGCTGGTCTTACTGAGTCTATAGGAACATTAGCCTGCTGGTCTTACTGAGTCTATAGGAACATTAGCCTGCTGGTCTTACTGAGTCTATAGGAACATGGTCTTACTGAGTCTATAGGAACATTAGCCTGCTGGTCTTACTGAGTCTATAGGAACATTAGCCTGCTGGTCTTACTGAGTCTATAGGAACATTAGCCTGCTGGTCTTACTGAGTCTATAGGAACATTAGCCTGCTGGTCTTACTGAGTCTATAGGAACATTAGCCTGCTGGTCTTACTGAGTCTATAGGAACATTAGCCTGCTGGTCTTACTGAGTCTATAGGAACATTAGCCTGCTGGTCTTACTGAGTCTATAGGAACATTAGCCTGCTGGTCTTACTGAGTCTATAGGAACATTAGCCTGCTGGTCTTACTGAGTCTATAGGAACATTAGCCTGCTGGTCTTACTGAGTCTATAGGAACATTAGCCTGCTGGTCTTACTGAGTCTATAGGAACATTAGCCTGCTGGTCTTACTGAGTCTATAGGAACATTATGGTCTTACTGAGTCTATAGGAACATTAGCCTGCTGGTCTTACTGCTGGTCTTACTGAGTCTATAGGAACATTAGCCTGCTGGTCTTACTGAGTCTATAGGAACATTTCTTACTGAGCCTGAACATGGTCTTACTGAGTCTATAGGAACATTAGCCTGCTGGTCTTACTGAGTCTATAGGAACATTAGCCTGCTGGTCTTACTGAGTCTATAGGAACATTAGCCTGCTGGTCTTACTGAGTCTATAGGAACATTAGCCTGCTGGTCTTACTGAGTCTATAGGAACATTAGCCTGCTGGTCTTACTGAGTCTATAGGAACATTAGCCTGCTGGTCTTACTGAGTCTATAGGAACATTAGCCTGCTGGTCTTACTGAGTCTATAGGAACATTAGCCTGCTGGTCTTACTGAGTCTATAGGAACATTAGCCTGCTGGTCTTACTGAGTCTATAGGAACATTAGCCTGCTGGTCTTACTGAGTCTATAGGAACATTAGCCTGCTGGTCTTACTGAGTCTATAGGAACATTAGCCTGCTGGTCTTACTGAGTCTATAGGAACATTAGCCTGCTGGTCTTACTGAGTCTATAGGAACATTAGCCTGCTGGTCTTACTGAGTCTATAGGAACATGGTCTTACTGAGTCTATAGGAACATGGTCTTACTGAGTCTATAGGAACATTAGCCTGCTGGTCTTACTGAGTCTATAGGAACATTAGCCTGCTGGTCTTACTGAGTCTATAGGAACATTAGCCTGCTGGTCTTACTGAGTCTATAGGAACATTAGCCATGGTCTTACTGAGTCTATAGGAACATTAGCCTGCTGGTCTTACTGAGTCTATAGGAACATTAGTCTAGGAACTGGTCTTACTGAGTCTATAGGAACATTAGCCTGCTGGTCTTACTGAGTCTATAGGAACATTAGCCTGCTGGTCTTACTGAGTCTATAGGAACATTAGCCTGCTGGTCTTACTGAGTCTATAGGAACATTAGCCTGCTGGTCTTACTGAGTCTATAGGAACATTAGCCTGCTGGTCTTACTGAGTCTATAGGAACATTAGCCTGCTGGTCTTACTGAGTCTATAGGAACATTAGCCTGCTGGTCTTACTGAGTCTATAGGAACATTAGCCTGCTGGTCTTACTGAGTCTATAGGAACATTAGCCTGCTGGTCTTACTGAGTCTATAGGAACATTAGCCTGCTGGTCTTACTGAGTCTATAGGAACATTAGCCTGCTGGTCTTACTGAGTCTATAGGAACATTAGCCTGCTGGTCTTACTGAGTCTATAGGAACATTAGCCTGCTGGTCTTACTGAGTCTATAGGAACATTAGCCTGCTGGTCTTACTGAGTCTATAGGAACATTAGCCTGCTGGTCTTACTGAGTCTATAGGAACATTAGCCTGCTGGTCTTACTGAGTCTATAGGAACATTAGCCTGCTGGTCTTACTGAGTCTATAGGAACATTAGCCTGCTGGTCTTACTGAGTCTATAGGAACATTAGCCTGCTGGTCTTACTGAGTCTATAGGAACATTAGCCTGCTGGTCTTACTGAGTCTATAGGAACATTAGCCTGCTGGTCTTACTGAGTCTATAGGAACATTAGCCTGCTGGTCTTACTGAGTCTATAGGAACATTAGCCTGCTGGTCTTACTGAGTCTATAGGAACATTAGCCTGCTGGTCTTACTGAGTCTATAGGAACATTAGCCTGCTGGTCTTACTGAGTCTATAGGAACATTAGCCTGCTGGTCTTACTGAGTCTATAGGAACATTAGCCTGCTGGTCTTACTGAGTCTATAGGAACATTAGCCTGCTGGTCTTACTGAGTCTATAGGAACATTAGCCTGCTGGTCTTACTGAGTCTATAGGAACATTAGCCTGCTGGTCTTACTGAGTCTATAGGAACATTAGCCTGCTGGTCTTACTGAGTCTATAGGAACATTAGCCTGCTGGTCTTACTGAGTCTATAGGAACATTAGCCTGCTGGTCTTACTGAGTCTATAGGAACATTGCCTGCTGGTCTTACTGAGTCTATAGGAACATTAGCCTGCTGGTCTTACTGAGTCTATAGGAACATTAGCCTGCTGGTCTTACTGAGTCTATAGGAACATTAGCCTGCTGGTCTTACTGAGTCTATAGGAACATTAGCCTGCTGGTCTTACTGAGTCTATAGGAACATTAGCCTGCTGGTCTTACTGAGTCTATAGGAACATTAGCCTGCTGGTCTTACTGAGTCTATAGGAACTTGGTCTTACTGAGTCTATAGGAACATTAGCCTGCTGGTCTTACTGAGTCTATAGGAACATTAGCCTGCTGGTCTTACTGAGTCTATAGGAACATTAGCCTGCTGGTCTTACTGAGTCTATAGGAACATTAGCCTGCTGGTCTTACTGAGTCTATAGGAACATTAGCCTGCTGGTCTTACTGAGTCTATAGGAACATTAGCCTGCTGGTCTTACTGAGTCTATAGGAACATTAGCCTGCTGGTCTTACTGAGTCTATAGGAACATTAGCCTGCTGGCTTACTGAGTCTATAGGAACATTAGCCTGCTGGTCTTACTGAGTCTATAGGAACATTAGCCTGCTGGTCTTACTGAGTCTATAGGAACATTAGCCTGCTGGTCTTACTGAGTCTATAGGAACATTAGCCTGCTGGTCTTACTGAGTCTATAGGAACATTAGCCTGCTGGTCTTACTGAGTCTATAGGAACATTAGCCTGCTGGTCTTACTGAGTCTATAGGAACATTAGCCTGCTGGTCTTACTGAGTCTATAGGAACATTAGCCTGCTGGTCTTACTGAGTCTATAGGAACATTAGCCTGCTGGTCTTACTGAGTCTATAGGAACATTAGCCTGCTGGTCTTACTGAGTCTATAGGAACATTAGCCTGCTGGTCTTACTGAGTCTATAGGAACATTAGCCTGCTGGTCTTACTGAGTCTATAGGAACATTAGCCTGCTGGTCTTACTGAGTCTATAGGAACATTGGTCTTACTGAGTCTATAGGAACATTAGCCTGCTGGTCTTACTGAGTCTATAGGAACATGGTCTTACTGAGTCTATAGGAACATTAGCCTGCTGGTCTTACTGAGTCTATAGGAACATTAGCCTGCTGGTCTTACTGAGTCTATAGGAACATTATGGTCTTACTGAGTCTATAGGAACATTAGCCTGCTGGTCTTACTGAGTCTATAGGAACATTAGCCTGCTGGTCTTACTGAGTCTATAGGAACATTAGCCTGCTGGTCTTACTGAGTCTATAGGAACATTAGCCTGCTGGTCTTACTGAGTCTATAGGAACATTAGCCTGCTGGTCTTACTGAGTCTATAGGAACATTAGCCTGCTGGTCTTACTGAGTCTATAGGAACATTAGCCTGCTGGTCTTACTGAGTCTATAGGAACATTAGCCTGCTGGTCTTACTGAGTCTATAGGAACATTAGCCTGCTGGTCTTACTGAGTCTATAGGAACATTAGCCTGCTGGTCTTACTGAGTCTATAGGAACATTAGCCTGCTGGTCTTACTGAGTCTATAGGAACATTAGCCTGCTGGTCTTACTGAGTCTATAGGAACATTAGCCTGCTGGTCTTACTGAGTCTATAGGAACATTAGCCTGCTGGTCTTACTGAGTCTATAGGAACATTAGCCTGCTGGTCTTACTGAGTCTATAGGAACATTAGCCTGCTGGTCTTACTGAGTCTATAGGAACATTAGCCTGCTGGTCTTACTGAGTCTATAGGAACATTAGCCTGCTGGTCTTACTGAGTCTATAGGAACATTAGCCTGCTGGTCTTACTGAGTCTATAGGAACATTAGCCTGCTGGTCTTACTGAGTCTATAGGAACATTAGCCTGCTGGTCTTACTGAGTCTATAGGAACATTAGCCTGCTGGTCTTACTGAGTCTATAGGAACATTAGCCTGCTGGTCTTACTGAGTCTATAGGAACATTAGCCTGCTGGTCTTACTGAGTCTATAGGAACATTAGCCTGCTGGTCTTACTGAGTCTATAGGAACATTAGCCTGCTGGTCTTACTGAGTCTATAGGAACATTAGCCTGCTGGTCTTACTGAGTCTATAGGAACATTAGCCTGCTGGTCTTACTGAGTCTATAGGAACATTAGCCTGCTGGTCTTACTGAGTCTATAGGAACATTAGCCTGCTGGTCTTACTGAGTCTATAGGAACATTAGCCTGCTGGTCTTACTGAGTCTATAGGAACATTAGCCTGCTGGTCTTACTGAGTCTATAGGAACATTAGCCTGCTGGTCTTACTGAGTCTATAGGAACATTAGCCTGCTGGTCTTACTGAGTCTATAGGAACATTAGCCTGCTGGTCTTACTGAGTCTATAGGAACATTAGCCTGCTGGTCTTACTGAGTCTATAGGAACATTAGCCTGCTGGTCTTACTGAGTCTATAGGAACATTAGCCTGCTGGTCTTACTGAGTCTATAGGAACATTAGCCTGCTGGTCTTACTGAGTCTATAGGAACATTAGCCTGCTGGTCTTACTGAGTCTATAGGAACATTAGCCTGCTGGTCTTACTGAGTCTATAGGAACATTAGCATGCTGGTCTTACTGAGTCTATAGGAACATTAGCCTGCTGGTCTTACTGAGTCTATAGGAACATTAGCCTGCTGGTCTTACTGAGTCTATAGGAACATTAGCCTGCTGGTCTTACTGAGTCTATAGGAACATTAGCCTGCTGGTCTTACTGAGTCTATAGGAACATTAGCCTGCTGGTCTTACTGAGTCTATAGGAACATTAGCCTGCTGGTCTTACTGAGTCTATAGGAACATTAGCCTGCTGGTCTTACTGAGTCTATAGGAACATTAGCCTGCTGGTCTTACTGAGTCTATAGGAACATTAGCCTGCTGGTCTTACTGAGTCTATAGGAACATTAGCCTGCTGGTCTTACTGAGTCTATAGGAACATTATGCTGGTCTTACTGAGTCTATAGGAACATTAGCCTGCTGGTCTTACTGAGTCTATAGGAACATTAGCCTGCTGGTCTTACTGAGTCTATAGGAACATTAGCCTGCTGGTCTTACTGAGTCTATAGGAACATTAGCCTGCTGGTCTTACTGAGTCTATAGGAACATTAGCCTGCTGGTCTTACTGAGTCTATAGGAACATTAGCCTGCTGGTCTTACTGAGTCTATAGGAACATTAGCCTGCTGGTCTTACTGAGTCTATAGGAACATTAGCCTGCTGGTCTTACTGAGTCTATAGGAACATGGTCTTACTGAGTCTATAGGAACATTAGCCTGCTGGTCTTACTGAGTCTATAGGAACATGGTCTTACTGAGTCTATAGGAACATTAGCCTGCTGGTCTTACTGAGTCTATAGGAACATTAGCCTGCTGGTCTTACTGAGTCTATAGGAACATTAGCCTGCTGGTCTTACTGAGTCTATAGGAACATTAGCCTGCTGGTCTTACTGAGTCTATAGGAACATTAGCCTGCTGGTCTTACTGAGTCTATAGGAACATTAGCCTGCTGGTCTTACTGAGTCTATAGGAACATTAGCCTGCTGGTCTTACTGAGTCTATAGGAACATTAGCCTGCTGGTCTTACTGAGTCTATAGGAACATTAGCCTGCTGGTCTTACTGAGTCTATAGGAACATTAGCCTGCTGGTCTTACTGAGTCTATAGGAACATTAGCCTGCTGGTCTTACTGAGTCTATAGGAACATGGTCTTACTGAGTCTATAGGAACATTAGCCTGCTGGTCTTACTGAGTCTATAGGAACATTAGCCTGCTGGTCTTACTGAGTCTATAGGAACATTAGCCTGCTGGTCTTACTGAGTCTATAGGAACATTAGCCTGCTGGTCTTACTGAGTCTATAGGAACATTAGCCTGCTGGTCTTACTGAGTCTATAGGAACATTAGCCTGCTGGTCTTACTGAGTCTATAGGAACATTAGCCTGCTGGTCTTACTGAGTCTATAGGAACATTAGCCTGCTGGTCTTACTGAGTCTATAGGAACATTAGCCTGCTGGTCTTACTGAGTCTATAGGAACATTAGCCTGCTGGTCTTACTGAGTCTATAGGAACATTAGCCTGCTGGTCTTACTGAGTCTATAGGAACATTAGCCTGCTGGTCTTACTGAGTCTATAGGAACATTAGCCTGCTGGTCTTACTGAGTCTATAGGAACATTAGCCTGCTGGTCTTACTGGTCTTACTGAGTCTATAGGAACATTAGCCTGCTGGTCTTACTGAGTCTATAGGAACATTAGCCTGCTGGTCTTACTGAGTCTATAGGAACATTAGCCTGCTGGTCTTACTGAGTCTATAGGAACATTAGCCTGCTGGTCTTACTGAGTCTATAGGAACATTAGCCTGCTGGTCTTACTGAGTCTATAGGAACATTAGCCTGCTGGTCTTACTGAGTCTATAGGAACATTAGCCTGCTGGTCTTACTGAGTCTATAGGAACATGGTCTTACTGAGTCTATAGGAACATTAGCCTGCTGGTCTTACTGAGTCTATAGGAACATTAGCCTGCTGGTCTTACTGAGTCTATAGGAACATGGTCTTACTGAGTCTATAGGAACATTAGCCTGCTGGTCTTACTGAGTCTATAGGAACATGGTCTTACTGAGTCTATAGGAACATTAGCCTGCTGGTCTTACTGAGTCTATAGGAACATTAGCCTGCTGGTCTTACTGAGTCTATAGGAACATTAGCCTGCTGGTCTTACTGAGTCTATAGGAACATTAGCCTGCTGGTCTTACTGAGTCTATAGGAACATTAGCCTGCTGGTCTTACTGGTCTATAGGAACATTAGCCTGCTGGTCTTACTGAGTCTATAGGAACATTAGCTATAGGAACTGCTGGTCTTACTGAGTCTATAGGAACATTAGCCTGCTGGTCTTACTGAGTCTATAGGAACATTAGCCTGCTGGTCTTACTGAGTCTATAGGAACATTAGCCTGCTGGTCTTACTGAGTCTATAGGAACATTAGCCTGCTGGTCTTACTGAGTCTATAGGAACATGGTCTTACTGAGTCTATAGGAACATTAGCCTGCTGGTCTTACTGAGTCTATAGGAACATTAGTCTGCTGGCCTTACTGAGTCTATAGGAACATGGTCTTACTGAGTCTATAGGAACATTAGCCTGCTGGTCTTACTGAGTCTATAGGAACATTAGCCTGCTGGTCTTACTGAGTCTATAGGAACATTAGCCTGCTGGTCTTACTGAGTCTATAGGAACATTAGCCTGCTGGTCTTACTGAGTCTATAGGAACATTAGCCTGCTGGTCTTACTGAGTCTATAGGAACATTAGCCTGCTGGTCTTACTGAGTCTATAGGAACATTAGCCTGCTGGTCTTACTGAGTCTATAGGAACATTAGCCTGCTGGTCTTACTGAGTCTATAGGAACATTAGCCTGCTGGTCTTACTGAGTCTATAGGAACATTAGCCTGCTGGTCTTACTGAGTCTATAGGAACATTAGCCTGCTGGTCTTACTGAGTCTATAGGAACATGGTCTTACTGAGTCTATAGGAACATTAGCCTGCTGGTCTTACTGAGTCTATAGGAACATTAGCCTGCTGGTCTTACTGAGTCTATAGGAACATGGTCTTACTGAGTCTATAGGAACATTAGCCTGCTGGTCTTACTGAGTCTATAGGAACATTAGCCTGCTGGTCTTACTGAGTCTATAGGAACATTAGCCTGCTGGTCTTACTGAGTCTATAGGAACATTAGCCTGCTGGTCTTACTGAGTCTATAGGAACATTAGCCTGCTGGTCTTACTGAGTCTATAGGAACATTAGCCTGCTGGTCTTACTGAGTCTATAGGAACATTGGCTGGTCTTACTGAGTCTATAGGAACAGCCTGCTGGTCTTACTGAGTCTATAGGAACATGGTCTTACTGAGTCTATAGGAACATTAGCCTGCTGGTCTTACTGAGTCTATAGGAACATTAGCCTGCTGGTCTTACTGAGTCTATAGGAACATTAGCCTGCTGGTCTTACTGAGTCTATAGGAACATTAGCCTGCTGGTCTTACTGAGTCTATAGGAACATTAGCCTGCTGGTCTTACTGAGTCTATAGGAACATTAGCCTGCTGGTCTTACTGAGTCTATAGGAACATTAGCCTGCTGGTCTTACTGAGTCTATAGGAACATTAGCCTGCTGGTCTTACTGAGTCTATAGGAACAACATGGTCTTACTGAGTCTATAGGAACATTAGCCTGCTGGTCTTACTGAGTCTATAGGAACATTAGCCTGCTGGTCTTACTGAGTCTATAGGAACATTAGCCTGCTGGTCTTACTGAGTCTATAGGAACATTAGCCTGCTGGTCTTACTGAGTCTATAGGAACATTAGCCTGCTGGTCTTACTGAGTCTATAGGAACATTAGCCTGCTGGTCTTACTGAGTCTATAGGAACATTAGCCTGCTGGTCTTACTGAGTCTATAGGAACATTAGCCTGCTGGTCTTACTGAGTCTATAGGAACATTAGCCTGCTGGTCTTACTGAGTCTATAGGAACATTAGCCTGCTGGTCTTACTGAGTCTATAGGAACATTAGCCTGCTGGTCTTACTGAGTCTATAGGAACATTAGCCTGCTGGTCTTACTGAGTCTATAGGAACATTAGCCTGCTGGTCTTACTGAGTCTATAGGAACATTAGCCTGCTGGTCTTACTGAGTCTATAGGAACATTAGCCTGCTGGTCTTACTGAGTCTATAGGAACATTAGCCTGCTGGTCTTACTGAGTCTATAGGAACATTAGCCTGCTGGTCTTACTGAGTCTATAGGAACATTAGCCTGCTGGTCTTACTGAGTCTATAGGAACATTAGCCTGCTGGTCTTACTGAGTCTATAGGAACATTAGCCTGCTGGTCTTACTGAGTCTATAGGAACATTAGCCTGCTGGTCTTACTGAGTCTATAGGAACATTAGCCTGCTGGTCTTACTGAGTCTATAGGAACATTAGCCTGCTGGTCTTACTGAGTCTATAGGAACATTAGCCTGCTGGTCTTACTGAGTCTATAGGAACATTAGCCTGCTGGTCTTACTGAGTCTATAGGAACATTAGCCTGCTGGTCTTACTGAGTCTATAGGAACATTAGCCTGCTGGTCTTACTGAGTCTATAGGAACATTAGCCTGCTGGTCTTACTGAGTCTATAGGAACATTAGCCTGCTGGTCTTACTGAGTCTATAGGAACATTAGCCTGCTGGTCTTACTGAGTCTATAGGAACATTAGCCTGCTGGTCTTACTGAGTCTATAGGAACATTAGCCTGCTGGTCTTACTGAGTCTATAGGAACATTAGCCTGCTGGTCTTACTGAGTCTATAGGAACATTAGCCTGCTGGTCTTACTGAGTCTATAGGAACATTAGCCTGCTGGTCTTACTGAGTCTATAGGAACATTAGCCTGCTGGTCTTACTGAGTCTATAGGAACATTAGCCTGCTGGTCTTACTGAGTCTATAGGAACATTAGCCTGCTGGTCTTACTGAGTCTATAGGAACATTAGCCTGCTGGTCTTACTGAGTCTATAGGAACATTAGCCTGCTGGTCTTACTGAGTCTATAGGAACATGGTCTTACTGAGTCTATAGGAACATTAGCCTGCTGGTCTTACTGAGTCTATAGGAACATTAGCCTGCTGGTCTTACTGAGTCTATAGGAACATTAGCCTGCTGGTCTTACTGAGTCTATAGGAACATTAGCCTGCTGGTCTTACTGAGTCTATAGGAACATTAGCCTGCTGGCCTTACTGAGTCTATAGGAACATTAGCCTGCTGGTCTTACTGAGTCTATAGGAACATTAGCCTGCTGGTCTTACTGAGTCTATAGGAACATTAGCCTGCTGGTCTTACTGAGTCTATAGGAACATTAGCCTGCTGGTCTTACTGAGTCTATAGGAACATTAGCCTGCTGGTCTTACTGAGTCTATAGGAACATTAGCCTGCTGGTCTTACTGAGTCTATAGGAACATTAGCCTGCTGGTCTTACTGAGTCTATAGGAACATTAGCCTGCTGGTCTTACTGAGTCTATAGGAACATTAGCCTGCTGGTCTTACTGAGTCTATAGGAACATGGTCTTACTGAGTCTATAGGAACATTAGCCTGCTGGTCTTACTGAGTCTATAGGAACATTAGCCTGCTGGTCTTACTGAGTCTATAGGAACATTAGCCTGCTGGTCTTACTGAGTCTATAGGAACATTAGCCTGCTGGTCTTACTGAGTCTATAGGAACATGGTCTTACTGAGTCTATAGGAACATTAGCCTGCTGGTCTTACTGAGTCTATAGGAACATTAGCCTGCTGGTCTTACTGAGTCTATAGGAACATTAGCCTGCTGGTCTTACTGAGTCTATAGGAACATTAGCCTGCTGGTCTTACTGAGTCTATAGGAACATTAGCCTGCTGGTCTTACTGAGTCTATAGGAACATTAGCCTGCTGGTCTTACTGAGTCTATAGGAACATTAGCCTGCTGGTCTTACTGAGTCTATAGGAACTGGTCTTACTGAGTCTATAGGAACATTAGCCTGCTGGTCTTACTGAGTCTATAGGAACATTAGCCTGCTGGTCTTACTGAGTCTATAGGAACATTAGCCTGCTGGTCTTACTGAGTCTATAGGAACAGCCTGCTGGTCTTTAGCCTGCTGGTCTTACTGAGTCTATAGGAACATTAGCCTGCTGGTCTTACTGAGTCTATAGGAACATTAGCCTGCTGGTCTTACTGAGTCTATAGGAACATGGTCTTACTGAGTCTATAGGAACATTAGCCTGCTGGTCTTACTGAGTCTATAGGAACATTAGCCTGCTGGTCTTACTGAGTCTATAGGAACAGCCTGCTGGTCTTACTGAGTCTATAGGAACATTAGCCTGCTGGTCTTTAGTCTATAGGAACATAGGAACATGCTGGTCTTACTGAGTCTATAGGAACATTAGCCTGCTGGTCTTACTGAGTCTATAGGAACATTAGCCTGCTGGTCTTACTGAGTCTATAGGAACATTAGCCTGCTGGTCTTACTGAGTCTATAGGAACATTAGCCTGCTGGTCTTACTGAGTCTATAGGAACATTAGCCTGCTGGTCTTACTGAGTCTATAGGAACATTAGCCTGCTGGTCTTACTGAGTCTATAGGAACATTAGCCTGCTGGTCTTACTGAGTCTATAGGAACATTAGCCTGCTGGTCTTACTGAGTCTATAGGAACATTAGCCTGCTGGTCTTACTGAGTCTATAGGAACATTAGCCTGCTGGTCTTACTGAGTCTATAGGAACATTAGCCTGCTGGTCTTACTGAGTCTATAGGAACATTAGCCTGCTGGTCTTACTGAGTCTATAGGAACATTAGCCTGCTGGTCTTACTGAGTCTATAGGAACATTAGCCTGCTGGTCTTACTGAGTCTATAGGAACATTAGCCTGCTGGTCTTACTGAGTCTATAGGAACATTAGCCTGCTGGTCTTACTGAGTCTATAGGAACATTAGCCTGCTGGTCTTACTGAGTCTATAGGAACATTAGCCTGCTGGTCTTACTGAGTCTATAGGAACATTAGCCTGCTGGTCTTACTGAGTCTATAGGAACATTAGCCTGCTGGTCTTACTGAGTCTATAGGAACATTAGCCTGCTGGTCTTACTGAGTCTATAGGAACATTAGCCTGCTGGTCTTACTGAGTCTATAGGAACATTAGCCTGCTGGTCTTACTGAGTCTATAGGAACATTAGCCTGCTGGTCTTACTGAGTCTATAGGAACATTAGCCTGCTGGTCTTACTGAGTCTATAGGAACATTAGCCTGCTGGTCTTACTGAGTCTATAGGAACATTAGCCTGCTGGTCTTACTGAGTCTATAGGAACATTAGCCTGCTGGTCTTACTGAGTCTATAGGAACATTAGCCTGCTGGTCTTACTGAGTCTATAGGAACATTAGCCTGCTGGTCTTACTGAGTCTATAGGAACATTAGCCTGCTGGTCTTACTGAGTCTATAGGAACATTAGCCTGCTGGTCTTACTGAGTCTATAGGAACATTAGCCTGCTGGTCTTACTGAGTCTATAGGAACATTAGGAACTGCTGGTCTTACTGAGTCTATAGGAACATTAGCCTGCTGGTCTTACTGAGTCTATAGGAACATTAGCCTGCTGGTCTTACTGAGTCTATAGGAACATTAGCCTGCTGGTCTTACTGAGTCTATAGGAACATTAGCCTGCTGGCCTTACTGAGTCTATAGGAACATTAGCCTGCTGGTCTTACTGAGTCTATAGGAACATTAGCCTGCTGGTCTTACTGAGTCTATAGGAACATTAGCCTGCTGGTCTTACTGAGTCTATAGGAACATGGTCTTACTGAGTCTATAGGAACATTAGCCTGCTGGTCTTACTGAGTCTATAGGAACATTAGCCTGCTGGTCTTACTGAGTCTATAGGAACATTAGCCTGCTGGTCTTACTGAGTCTATAGGAACATTAGCCTGCTGGTCTTACTGAGTCTATAGGAACATTAGCATGCTGGTCTTACTGAGTCTATAGGAACATTAGCCTGCTGGTCTTACTGAGTCTATAGGAACATTAGCCTGCTGGTCTTACTGAGTCTATAGGAACATTAGCCTGCTGGTCTTACTGAGTCTATAGGAACATTAGCCTGCTGGTCTTACTGAGTCTATAGGAACATTAGCCTGCTGGTCTTACTGAGTCGATAGGAACATTAGCCTGCTGGCCTTAGTGAGTCGATAGGAACATTAGCCTGCTGGCCTTACTGAGTCTATAGGAACATTAGCCTGCTGGTCTTACTGAGTCTATAGGAACATTAGCCTGCTGGTCTTACTGAGTCAATAGGAACATTAGCCTGCTGGTCTTACTGAGTCTATAGGAACATTAGCCTACTGGCCTTACTGAATCGATAGGAACATTAGCCTTCTGGCCTTACTGAGTCTATAGGAACATTAGCCTGCTGGTCTTACTGAGTGTATAGGAACATTAGCCTTCTGGCCTTACTGAGTCTATAGGAACATGGTCTTACTGAGTCTATAGGAACATTAGCCTGCTTGTCTTACTGAGTGTATAGGAACATTAGCCTGCTGGCCTTACTGAGTCGATAGGAACATTAACTATCAGTCACTATCCATGGAATGCCCACTGTGCTCTATATACAGTATGTAATGTATATATTAACTATATATTCATCCTATCTGTGCTATAATGTTTGATCTGATTTGTTCAATGATGGATGAAACAGAAGCTAATTTTGGTTCTGGAAAATCCATCTTAATACATGGGAATGTGCACAGGCTTTGTGGTGATGGTGGTGGAGGGGGTGATGGGGGGGTGGTGGTGTGGTGGTGGGGAGGCATATGGTTCTTGAACACTGTAAACAGATTGTCTGGATACTGCCCCCTACTGTAGTTACATTTCAGAGGTCTATAAGCCCCTACTGAGGAACAGAGATCTATAACTGTAGGAACAGCAGAGGTCTATACTGCCCCCTACTGTAGAACAGCAGAGGTCTATACTGCCCCCTACTGTAGGAACAGCAGAGGTCTATACTGCCCCCTACTGTAGTAACAGAGGTCTATACTGCCCCCTACTGTAGGTAACAGAGGTCTATACTGCCCCCTACTGTAGGAACAGCAGAGGTCTATACTGCCCCCTACTGTAGGAACAGCAGAGGTCTATACTGCCCCCTACTGTAGGAACAGCAGAGGTCTATACTGCCCCTACTGTAGGAACAGCAGAGGTCTATACTGCCCCCTACTGTAGGAACAGCAGAGGTCTATACTGCCCCCTACTGTAGGAACAGCAGAGGTCTATACTGCCCCCTACTGTAGGAACAGCAGAGGTCTATACTGCCCCCTACTGTAGGAACAGCAGAGGTCTATACTGCCCCCTACTGTAGGAACAGCAGAGGTCTGTCTATACTGCCCCCTACTGTAGGAACAGCAGAGGTCTGTCTATACTGCCCCCTACTGTAGGAACAGCAGAGGTCTATACTGCCCCCTACTGTAGGAACAGCAGAGGTCTATACTGCCCCCTACTGTAGGAACAGCAGAGGTCTATACTGCCCCCTACTGTAGGAACAGCAGAGGTCTATACTGCCCCCTACTGTAGGAACAGCAGAGGTCTATACTGCCCCCTACTGTAGGAACAGCAGAGGTCTATACTGCCCCTACTGTAGGAACAGCAGAGGTCTATACTGCCCCCTACTGTAGGAACAGCAGAGGTCTATACTGCCCCCTACTGTAGGAACAGCAGAGGTCTATACTGCCCCCTACTGTAGGAACAGCAGAGGTCTATACTGCCCCCTACTGTAGGAACAGCAGAGGTCTATACTGCCCCCTACTGTAGGAACAGCAGAGGTCTATACTGCCCCCTACTGTAGGAACAGCAGAGGTCAACTCCCCTATTGTAGGAACAGCAGAGGTATAGCTACTGTAGGAACAGCAGATCTATAGATTAAACAGACAGGCAAATCAAGCAGCATTTCAGGGGGTTTGAGCTAGACATCAAGCATTAGATGAAATCCAGACAGGAAGTAGTATTTCAGCAGGTGAGCTACATCATACATTAGATGAAATCCAGACAGGAAGTAGTATTTCAGCAGGTGAGCTACATCATACATTAGATGAAATCCAGACAGGAAGTAGTATTTCAGCAGGTGAGCTACATCATACATTAGATGAAATCCAGACAGGAAGTAGTATTTTAGCAGGTGAGCTACATCATACATTAGATGAAATCCAGACAGGAAGTAGTATTTTAGCAGGTGAGAAATCCAGACATCATCCTAGATTAGATGAAATCCAGACAGGAAGTAGTATTTTAGCAGGTGAGCCACATCATAGATTAGATGAAATCCAGACAGGAAGTAGTATTTTAGCAGGTGAGCTACATCATACATTAGATGAAATCCAGACAGGAAGTAGTATTTTAGCAGGTGAGCTACATCATACATTAGATGAAATCCAGACAGGAAGTAGTATTTTAGCAGGTGAGCTACATCATAGATTAGATGAAATCCAGACAGGAAGTAGTATTTTAGCAGGTGAGCCACATCATACATTAGATGAAATCCAGACAGGAAGTAGTATTTCAGCAGGTGAGCCACATCATACATTAGATGAAATCCAGACAGGAAGTAGTATTTTAGCAGGTGAGCTACATCATACATTAGATGAAATCCAGACAGGAAGTAGTATTTTAGCAGGTGAGCCACATCCTAGATTAGATTGACAGACGTAGCAATAAAAAAATGCAAATTCAAGGCGACTCCAAAAAGGTGAAATATTTTCATTTCTACAAATAATCTACAGGAGACCTAGAAATGGACTATTCCCAACTACAAAAAATACTACAATTTCTCTCAAATAAAATCTATTCAACAATTGACCATTTATTTTTTATTTTAAAAGCACTCGACAATTTACTGGGATAAAAAAAAAAAATATTTCCTGGTCATATCAGAGCATTCTCCAGTATCATGTTTAATTACACCAATAGAAAATACGCTTGGAGAATAACAGAAGGCATCTTTAAGATTCTTACATGTATTAAATACTAAAACAACTTTACCATTTTGTAGACATAGAGGTAAAAGATAAGCCCCGATATACAGTAATATGGGATGCTTTTAAGGCGTACATTAGGGGAATTACAATTTCATACTCGTTATATCTGAGCTAGTGATTTATTTCTCTTTCATTTCTATCTTAGAAAAAGCCCATAAAGCTTTACAAGGTAAAGGAGAAAAAACATCTCGTCTTGCTGTTTAGATTTGTTGTCCTAGATGCCTTACTGTTTAGATTTGTTGTCCTAGAAGCCTTGCTGTTTAGATTTGTTGTCCTAGAAGCCTTGCTGTTTAGATTTGTTGTCCTAGAAGCCTTGCTGTTTAGATTTGTTGTCCTAGAAGCCTTGCTGTTTAGATTTTTGTTGCCTTACCTAGAAGCCTTGCTGTTTAGATTTGTTGTCCTAGATGCCTTGCTGTTTAGATTTGTTGTCCTAGAAGCCTTGCTGTTTAGATTTGTTGTCCTAGAAGCCTTGCTGTTTAGATTTTGTTGTTGTGCTGTTTAGATTTGTTGTGCCTTGCTGTTTAGATTTGTTGTCCTAGAAGCCTTGCTGTTTAGATTTGTTGTCCTAGATGCCTTGCTGTTTAGATTTGTTGTCCTAGAAGCCTTGCTGTTTAGATTTGTTGTCCTAGATGCCTTACTGTTTAGATTTGTTGTTTTTCCCTATTTGTTAATTTTGTTGGGGGGGGGGTGGTGGTTAGGGGGTGGGGAGTGGAGGGAGAGGGTTTTTGCTAGATGACTGAATGTGATGTAAATGTTGAACGGCTTCACTGCAGGTAGATTGTATGTTTATAACATTTAATAAAATAACATCTGAACTTCAACAGGAATATCATTTTTTTACTTTTGAAATAAAGCATAGTACTTCATGGCAAATAAACTCGGTAGACACCTTACAGCCCACAAAATGAATACACTCCAGTTATGAAGTATTTTTATGTAGTATTTTTATATAGTATTTTTATGTAGTATTTTTATATAGTATTTTTATATAGTATTTTTATGTAGTATTTTTATGTAGTATTTTTATATAGTATTTTTATATAGTATTTTTATATAGTATTTTTATGTAGTATTTTTATGTAGTATTTTTATATAGTATTTTTATATAGTATTTTTATGTAGTATTTTTATATAGTATTTTTATATAGTATTTTTATATAGTATTTTTATGTAGTATTTTTATGTAGTATTTTTATATAGTATTTTTATATAGTATTTTTATATAGTACATTTATAGTTTTTAAGATGAATTATTTTGAAACAACAATGCAATTAATGAGCCACCGGACAGCTGATGAAACTGATTATTTCTGTCTGTAATGTTTGTGGGGGAAAAACTCATTCTGATTGGCTGGGCTCTTCAGTGGGTGGCCCTGGCTGCCAAGTGGGTGGTCCTTTGCCCTCCGAGGCCCACCCATGGCTTGTGCCCCTGCCCAGTCATGTGAAATCGACAGATTAAGACCTAATCAATTCATTTCAACGGACTGATTTCCTTCATATGAACTGTAACTCAGTAAAATCGTTAATTGTTGCGTTTTATATTTTATATATGTTGGTCACAACTTAAAAGAAGGGGCTTGGATCAGAAAACCAGTCAGTATCTGGTGTGACCACCATTTGCCTCATGCAGCGCGACACATCTCCTTCACATAGTTGATCAGGCTGTTGATTGTGGCCTGTGGAATGTCCCACTCCTCTTCATTGGCTGTGCGAAGTTGCTGGATATTAGCGGAAACAGGAACACGCTGTCGTACACGTTGATCCAGAGCATCCCAAACATGCTCAATGGGGTGACATGTCTGGTGAGTATGAAGGCCATTTTCATCTTCCAGTAATTGTGTGCAGATCCTTGCGACTTGGGGCCGTGCGTTATCATGCTGAAACATGAGGTGATGGTGGATGAATGGCACGACAATGGGACTCAGGATCTCTGTGCATTCAAATGACCATCATTAAAATGCAATTGTGTTTGTTGTCCGTAGCTCATAACTGCCCAACGCCACCGAGGGCTGTTTATGTCCCCAGCACAAGGTGCACCTGTGTAATGATCATGCTGTTTAATCAGCTTCTTGATATACCTGCCCATACCATAACCCCACTGAGGGCTGTTTATGTCCCCAGCACAAGGTGCACCTGTGTAATGATCATGCTGTTTAATCAGCTTATTGATATACCTGCCCATACCATAACCCCACTGAGGGCTGTTTATGTCCCCAGCACAAGGTGCACCTGTGTAATGATCATGCTGTTTAATCAGCTTATTGATATACCTGCCCATACCATAACCCCACTGAGGGCTGTTTATGTCCCCAGCACAAGGTGCACCTGTGTAATAATACCTGCCCATACCATAACCCCACTGAGGGCTGTTTATGTCCCCAGCACAAGGTGCACCTGTGTAATAATACCTGCCCATACCATAACCCCACTGAGGGCTGTTTATGTCCCCAGCACAAGGTGCACCTGTGTAATAATACCTGCCCATACCATAACCCCACTGAGGGCTGTTTATGTCCCCAGCACAAGGTGCACCTGTGTAATAATACCTGCCCATACCATAACCCCACTGAGGGCTGTTTATGTCCCCAGCACAAGGTGCACCTGTGTAATGATACCTGCTCACTGACAGGGATGTAAACACATTTGTGCAGAACATTTGAGAGAAATAAGTTTTTGTGCGAATATGGAACATTTCTGGGAGCTTTTATTTCACCTCATGAAACAGGGAGACACTTTACATGTTGAGTTTTATATTTTATAGTTAGGGTTAGATTTTTCAATAATGGCTGTCGATGCCAAAAAAGGATTTTGGCCGTCTTGTATGGATCTTTTCAACGTGAAGGTGGGATGTTTATGTTGTCGTTTGTAATGTGTATGTTTTGTATAGTTTATAAAAATGTAAAATAAAATAATGAATAAAATAAAAATCGATGTCTCTTTTAACTTGCATAACACTGTACAGCTTTTTCAGCGTATTCCACCTACAGTGTGTCCGATTATCCACGACACGACTGTCCCAAAACCTCCTCGACCAAACCGTAATGGTAACGTGCTGCTCATCTACTGGCACCATGCGTTTGATGAAGGTCCAACCGCCTTCAAGAAGAAGCTCCTAGAAGCATTCTGATTGAAATCTTGTAAATAAAATAAAAACTAATTTCAAACAGACCATTGTCTTATTACTACTTATTGAAAACACGTACCAAGAGCGGAAAACTATGAGGCAAAACAAACCACCTCTGGTCCTCTAATGGAGTAGTAACACAGGTTGTCACTTTCAAAATAACATTTCTTCGTGGTGTTGCCATAGCAACGTAACATTTATTTATGTTTTATTTCACCTTTATTTAATTAGGTATTTATACATATAACCCTTTATTTAACCAGGTAGGCCAGTTGAGAACAAGATAAAGCAAAGCAGTGCAGCACAAACAACGACACAGAGTTACACATGGAGTAAAACAAACATACAGTCAATAATACAGGAGAACAAGTCTATATACAGTGTGTGCAAATGAGGTAAGATTAGGGAGGTGAGGCTGTCCTGTTGGGATGATTAGGGAGGTAAGGCTGTCCTGTTAGGATGATTAGGGAGGTAAGGCGGTCCTGTTAGGATGATTAGGGAGGTAAGGCGGTCCTGTTAGGATGATTAGGGAGGTAAGGCGGTCCTGTTAGGATGATTAGGGAGGTAAGGCTGTCCTGTTGGGATGATTAGGGAGGTAAGGCTGTCCTGTTGGGATGATTAGGGAGGTAAGGCTGTCCTGTTAGGATGATTAGGGAGGTAAGGCTGTCCTGTTAGGATGATTAGGGAGGTAAGGCGGTCCTGTTAGGATGATTAGGGAGGTAAGGCTGTCCTGTTAGGATGATTAGGGAGGTAAGGCTGTCCTGTTAGGATGATTAGGGAGGTAAGGCTGTCCTGTTGGGATGATTAGGGAGGTAAGGCTGTCCTGTTAGGATGATTAGGGAGGTAAGGCTGTCCTGTTAGGATGATTAGGGATGTAAGGCTGTCCTGTTAGGATGATTAGGGTGGTAAGGCTGTCCTGTTGGGATGATTAGGGAGGTAAGGCTGTCCTGTTAGGATGATTAGGGAGGTAAGGCTGTCCTGTTGGGATGATTAGGGAGGTAAGGCTGTCCTGTTGGGATGATTAGGGAGGTGAGGCTGTCCTGTTAGGATGATTAGGGAGGTAAGGCTGTCCTGTTAGGATGATTAGGGAGGTAAGGCTCCATGTGTCCATGTGTCCATGTGTCCTAGGGTCTACTGTAGGTCTCCATGTGTCCTAGGGTCTACTGTAGGTCTCCATGTGTCCTAGGGTCTACTGTAGGTCTCCATGTGTCCATGTGTCTACTGTAGGTCCCCATGTGTCCTAGGGTCTACTGTAGGTCTCCATGTGTCCTAGGGTCTACTGTAGGTCTCCATGTGTCCTAGGGTCTACTGTAGGTCTCCATGTGTCCTAGGGTCTACTGTAGGTCTCCATGTGTCCTAGGGTCTACTGTAGGTCTCCATGTGTACTAGGGTCTACTGTAGGTCTCCATGTGTCCTAGGGTCTACTGTAGGTCTCCATGTGTCCATGTGTCTACTGTAGGTCTCCATGTGTCCTAGGGTCTACTGCAGGTCTCCATGTGTCCTAGGGTCTACTGTAGGTATCCATGTGTCCATATGTCCTAGGGTCTACTGTATGTGTCCATGTGTCCTAGGGTCTACTGCAGGTCTCCATGTGTCCTAGGGTCTACTGTAGGTCTCCATGTGTTCTAGGGTCTACTGTAGGTCTCCATGTGTCCTAGGGTCTACTGTAGGTCTCCATGTGTCCTAGGGTCTAATGTAGTTCTCCATGTGTCCTAGGGTCTACTGTAGGTCTCCATGTGTCCTGGGGTCTACTGTAGGTCTCTAAGTGTCCTAGGGTCTACTGTAGGTCTCCATGTGTCCTAGGGTCTAATGTAGTTCTCCATGTGTCCTAGGGTCTACTGTAGGTCTCCATGTGTCCTGGGGTCTACTGTAGGTCTCTAAGTGTCCTAGGGTCTACTGTAGGTCTCCATGTGTCCTAGGGTCTACTGTAGGTCTCCATGTGTCCTAGGGTCTACTGTAGGTCTCCATGTGTCTACTGTAGGTCTCCATGTGTCCTAGGGTCTACTGTAGATCTCCATGTGTCCATGTGTCCTAGGGTCTACTGTAGGTCTCCATGTGTACTAGGGTCTACTGTAGGTATCCATGTGTCCTAGGGTCTACTGTAGGTCTCCATGTGTCCTAGGGTCTACTGTAGGTCTCCATGTGTCCTAGGGTCTACTGCAGATCTCCATGTGTCCTAGAGTCTACTATAGGTCTCCATGTGTCCTAGGGTCTACTGTAGGTCTCCATGTGTCCTAGGGTCTACTGTAGGTCTCCATGTGTCCTAGGGTCTACTGTAGGTCTCCATGTGTCCTAGGGTCTACTGTAGGTCTCACTGTGTCCTAGGGTCTACTGTAGGTCTCCATGTGTCCTAGGGTCTACTGTAGGTCTCCATGTGTCCATGTGTCATAGGGTCTACTGTAGGTCTCCATGTGTCCATGTGTCCTAGGGTCTACTGTAGATCTCCATGTGTCCTAGGGTCTACTGTAGGTCTCCATGTGTCCTAGGGTCTACTGTAGGTCTCCATGTGTCCTAGGGTCTACTGTAGGTCTCCATGTGTCCCAGGGTCTACTGTAGGTCTCCATGTGTCCTAGAGTCTACTGTAGGTCTCCATGTGTCCTAGGGTCTACTGTAGGACTCCATGTGTCCTAGGGTCTACTGTAGGTCTCCATGTGTCCTAGGGTCTACTGTAGGTCTCCATGTGTCCTAGGGTCTACTGTAGGTCTCCATGTGTCCTAGGGTCTACTGTAGGTCTCCATGTGTCCTAGGGTCTACTGTAGGTCTCCGTGTGTCCTAGGGTCTACTGTAGAACTCCATTTGTATCAGGTTGTATTGTATGACTCCATGTGTCCATGTGTCCTAGGGTCTACTGTAGGTCTCCATATGTCCTAGGGTCTACTGTAGGTCTCCATGTGTCCTAGGGTCTACTGTAGGTCTCCATGTGTCCTAGGGTCTACTGTAGGTCTCCATGTGTTCTAGGGTCTACTGTAGGTCTCCATGTGTCCTAGGGTCTACTGTAGGTCTCCATGTGTCCTAGGGTCTACTGTAGGTCTCCATGTGTCCTAGGGTCTACTGTAGGTCTCCATGTCTCCTAGGGTCTACTGTAGGTCTCCATGTGTCCTAGGGTCTACTGTAGGTCTCCATGTGTACTAGGGTCTACTGTAGGTCTCCATGTGTCCTAGAGTCTACTGCAGGTCTCCATGTGTCCTAGGGTCTAATGTAGTTCTCCATGTGTCCTAGGGTCTACTGTAGGTCTCCATGTGTCCTGGGGTCTACTGTAGGTCTCTAAGTGTCCTAGGGTCTACTGTAGGTCTCCATGTGTCCTAGGGTCTACTGTAGGTCTCCATGTGTCCTAGGGTCTACTGTAGGTCTCCATGTGTCCTAGGGTCTACTGTAGGTCTCCATGTGTCCTAGGGTCTACTGTAGATCTCCATGTGTCCATGTGTCCTAGGGTCTACCATCACACACAGACACACACACACACACAGACACACACACACACACACACACACACACACACACACACACACACACAAACACACACACAGACACACAGATACAGACACACACACACACAAACACACACACACACACACACACAGACACACACACACACACACACACACACACACAGACACAGACACACACACAGACACAGACACACACACACACAGACACACACAGACACAGACACACACACACACAAACACACACACAGACACACACACACACACAGACACACACACACACACAGACACACACACACACACACACACACACACACACACACACACACACACGTCAAAGGATCACGTTTCCACCCAGTGTTTTACCATCACACACACACACACACACACACACACACACAGACACACACACACACACGTCAAAGGATCACGTTTCCACCCAGTGTTTTACCATCACACCTACACACACACACACACACACACACACACAGACACACACACACACACACACACACACGTCAAAGTATCACGTTTCCACCCAGTATTGTGTTCTTGAATTTTATTTATTTAATGATTCCATTTTTCATAAGAACTTGGTAGAAAAGAAAGTGAGACTACTCTTATTAACCATTTACCAATGTCCATCAATCACCATTTAAATCACCGTCAAGATACAAACTACATTGGCAATAGACAAACGCTTCCCTGTACAACGCTATCCACCGAACAGCCCCCTTGTCATCAATGCCAATGGGAGAGAAAAAAAACCACTACTTTATTATTAACAGCCAAACGGACATTTCCATGTAAAAAAAAAAAAAAGAGTGTAGTCATCTCTCCTGTTTTTACCCTCTCTGTCCTCCTCGTGGCAAAACAACACATTGAACATCGCAAGCTCATTACTATGCATAATTGGCAAACAATATATTTTAAAAAACAGTCCCAATATTTATTTTTTTGTTCATCGTTGATAAAAAGAATATAAAATAATTTAAAAAAAAAGATGTATGTTTTTATCATTTGTTCAAAGTTTGTGTCCGAGTGTATTAAAATAGATTCGAAACACTGCACAGTTTCTCCCGGAGGATTCTGGGTGATGTAGTCTGGGATACCTCTTGATGGGGATAATGGATGACGGGCACACTGTGGAGGTGGTAGAAGCTGCTTCACTAAAAACCTCTGATCTGGAGTCATGTTATGTTATGTATTCTGTATTCTCCTAATGTTAAAGTTCGGTTGAGCCTGATCCTAGATCTGTGTGGGGTTGAACTTCTACCTTGATGCAACGTGACACCAGTCTTTCATCTCTTGGGGATTTGATTCCCGTCAGAGACCGTCTGTCGTGATATTCCATGTTGGAAGAGGCTCATGATATGTGTTGAATGTTGGACCAGACTAAGGAATGGTAAAGACCTATTAGAAAGAAAGAGAGACAGATGGACGGACGGATCAGTAGATAGACAGATAGACCAGACTAAGGAATGGTAAAGACCTATTAGAAAGAAAGAGAGAGACGGACGGACGGATCAGTAGATAGACAGATAGATAGACCAGACTAAGGAATGGTAAAGACCTATTAGAAAGAAAGAGAGACAGATGGACGGACGGATCAGTAGATAGACAGATAGATAGACCAGACTAAGGAATGGTAAAGACCTATTAGAAAGAAAGAGATGGACGGACGGACGGACAGACAGACCAGACTAAGGAATGGTAAAGACCTATTAGAAAGAAAGAGATGGACGGACAGACGGATCAGTAGATAGACAGATAGATAGACCAGACTAAGGAATGGTAAAGACCTATTAGAAAGAAAGAGAGAGACGGACGGACGGATCAGTAGATAGACAGATAGATAGACCAGACTAAGGAATGGTAAAGACCTATTAGAAAGAAAGAGATGGACGGACGGACGGATCAGTAGATAGACAGATAGATAGACAGATAGATAGACAGACAGACAGACAGACAGATAGACCAGACTAAGGAATGGTAAAGACCTATTAGAAAGAAAGAGAGACAGATGGACGGACGGACGGATCAGTAGATAGATAGATAGATAGACCAGACTAAGGAATGGTAAAGACCTATTAGAAAGAAAGAGAGACAGATGGACGGACGGACGGATCAGTAGATAGACAGATAGATAGACAGATATATAGACAGACAGACAGACAGACAGACAGACAGACAGACAGACAGATAGATAGATCAGTAGACAGATAGATAGATCAGTAGACAGATAGATAGATAGATAGATAGACAGATAGATAGACAGACAGACAGACAGACAGACAGACAGACAGACAGACAGACAGACAGACAGACAGACAGATAGATAGATCAGTAGACAGATAGATAGATCAGTAGACAGATAGATAGATAGATAGACAGACAGACAGACAGACAGACAGACAGACAGACAGACAGACAGACAGACAGACAGACAGACAGATAGATAGATCAGTAGACAGATAGATAGATCAGACAGACAGACAGACAGACAGACAGACAGATAGATAGATCAGTAGATAGACAGACAGATCAGTCGATATGTTAGTTAGTTGGTATGGATGTCCTCAGTGTGTTTTGAGGCTTGGTATGGATGACAGTTGGATCAGTCCTCTCTATAGTCCTGCTTGGTATGGATGACAGTTGGATCAGTCCTCTCTATAGTCCTGCTTGGTATGGATGACAGTTGGATCAGTCCTCTCTATAGTCCTGCTTGGTATGGATGACAGTTGGATCAGTCCTCTCTATAGTCCTGCTTGGTATGGATGACAGTTGGATCAGTCCTCTCTATAGTCCTGCTTGGTATGGATGACAGTTGGATCCGTCCTCTCTATAGTCCTGCTTGGTATGAATGACAGTTGGATCAGTCCTCTCTATAGTCCTGCTTGGTATGGATGACAGTTGGATCAGTCCTCTCTATAGTCCTGCTTGGTATGGATGACAGTTGGATCAGTCCTCTCTATAGTCCTGCTTGGTATGGATGACAGTTGGATCAGTCCTCTCTATAGTCCTGCTTGGTATGGATGACAGTTGGATCAGTCTTCTCTATAGTCCTGCTTGGTATGGATGACAGTTGGATCAGTCCTCTCTATAGTCCTGCTTGGTATGGATGACAGTTGGATCAGTCCTCTCTATAGTCCTGCTTGGTATGGATGACAGTTGGATCAGTCCTCTCTATAGTCCTGCTTGGTATGGATGACAGTTGGATCAGTCCTCTCTATAGTCCTGCTTGGTATGGATGACAGTTGGATCAGTCCTCTCTATAGTCCTGCTTGGTATGGATGACAGTTGGATCAGTCCTCTCTATAGTCCTGCTTGGTATGGATGACAGTTGGATCAGTCCTCTCTATAGTCCTGCTTGGTATGGATGACAGTTGGATCAGTCCTCTCTATAGTCCTGCTTGGTATGGATGACAGTTGGATCCGTCCTCTCTATAGTCCTGCTTGGTATGAATGACAGTTGGATCAGTCCTCTCTATAGTCCTGCTTGGTATGGATGACAGTTGGATCAGTCCTCTCTATAGTCCTGCTTGGTATGGATGACAGTTGGATCAGTCCTCTCTATAGTCCTGCTTGGTATGGATGACAGTTGGATCAGTCCTCTCTATAGTCCTGCTTGGTATGGATGACAGTTGGATCAGTCCTCTCTATAGTCCTGCTTGGTATGGATGACAGTTGGATCAGTCCTCTCTATAGTCCTGCTTGGTATGGATGACAGTTGGATCAGTCCTCTCTATAGTCCTGCTTGGTATGGATGACAGTTGGATCAGTCTTCTCTATAGTCCTGCTTGGTATGGATGACAGTTGGATCAGTCCTCTCTATAGTCCTGCTTGGTATGGATGACAGTTGGATCAGTCCTCTCTATAGTCCTGCTTGGTATGGATGACAGTTGGATCAGTCCTCTCTATAGTCCTGCTTGGTATGGATGACAGTTGGATCAGTCCTCTCTATAGTCCTGCTTGGTATGGATGACAGTTGGATCAGTCCTCTCTATAGTCCTGCTTGGTATGGATGACAGTTGGATCAGTCCTCTCTATAGTCCTGCTTGGTATGGATGACAGTTGGATCAGTCCTCTCTATAGTCCTGCTTGGTATGGATGACAGTTGGATCCGTCCTCTCTATAGTCCTGCTTGGTATGGATGACAGTTGGATCCGTCCTCTCTATAGTCCTGCTTGGTATGGATGACAGTTGGATCCGTCCTCTCTATAGTCCTGCTTGGTATGGATGTCTATAGTCCTGCTTGGTATGGATGACAGTTGGATCAGTCCTCTCTATAGTCCTGCTTGGTATGGATGACAGTTGGATCAGTCCTCTCTATAGTCCTGCTTGGTATGGATGACAGTTGGATCCGTCCTCTCTATAGTCCTGCTTGGTATGGATGACAGTTGGATCCGTCCTCTCTATAGTCCTGCTTGGTATGGATGACAGTTGGATCCGTCCTCTCTATAGTCCTGCTTGGTATGGATGACAGTTGGATCCGTCCTCTCTATAGTCCTAGCGCTGTCAACAAACTCCTGCCCAAAGTGTTCTACACTACATCATAGATTCCGGTCTCTGTGTGGAAAACAAGTATTTTATCAGATATGTATTGGTGGTCTCTTCTAATTATTGCATTTACCTTCTCATTTGATCAGTTTGGTTCCAACACAAATACTGATTATAATACGTTGTCCTCTCTTTAGAGTGACATATTTTCTCTCGATTCCCATTTGTTTTTTGTTCCTCAGTGTGTCATTTTTAGAATAGAGGGATCCCACAACACAGGAACACCTTTACACCTTTAGGACCCCCCCCCACCCCCCCTTCGTGATGAAGTCTAACTAGAGATCAACACTGAGCTGTTGCAGAGTGGTATGACAGTCCCCCCCCTGTGACAGCAGGAAGTCTAACTAGAGATCAACACTGAGCTGTTGCAGAGTGATATGACAGTCCTCCCCCCGTGACAGCAGGAAGTCTAACTAGAGATCAACACTGAGCTGTTGCAGAGTGATATGACAGTCCTCCCCCCTGTGACAGCAGGAAGTCTAACTAGAGATCAACACTGAGCTGTTGCAGAGTGATATGACAGTCCTCCCCCTGTGACAGCAGGAAGTCTAACTAGAGATCAACACTGAGCTGTTGCTGAGAGTGATATGACAGTCCTCCCCCCCATTCACTGGTGGTTTGATTGTTTATTCAATTATAGAATAAAGAAACCCTGGTTGGATCTAGTTGTTCTCGAGGCAGTGTTCATTTTGTACCTTCTAACAGACTAGAAAACAGAACAATAGAAACAGTTGAAATCAGCAGGCTCTTCAAATGTCAAGTCATCATAACGAACATCATCTAGAGTTTAAAAAAACCAAATAGTGTGAAAACGACAAAATATATATTTTTAAAATATACAAAACCAGGCAGGGATAAAAAAGCATGCCAGACATATTAGATACGTACGCAGGATTTCCCAGTACTAAATGTAATGTTTTTTTGGCATATTTTTTCTATAGTGGTGAAAAGAAAAGGATTAAAATGGTTTGGATCTCACAACTACAGGATGGTTCAAAATGGCCGCTTCTGAGTTGTTGTTGTTGTTGTTGTTGTAGTAGATGTTGTTGTTGTTGTTGTTGTAGTAGATGTTGTTGTTGTTGTTGTTGTTGTAGTTGTTGTTGTTGTTGTTGTTGTAGTTGTTGTTGTAGTAGATGTTGTTGTTGTTGTTGTTGTTGTTGTTGTAGTAGATGTTGTTGTTGTTGTTGTTGTAGTAGATGTTGTTGTTGTTGTTGTAGTAGTAGTAGTTGTTGTTGTTGTTGTTGTTGTTGTTGTTGTTGTTGTAGTAGATGTTGTTGTTGTTGTTGTTGTTGTTGTAGTAGATGTTGTTGTTGTTGTAGTAGATGTTGTTGTAGTAGATGTTGTTGTTGTTGTTGTTGTTGTAGTAGTAGTAGTTGTTGTTGTTGTTGTTGTTGTTGTTGTTGTTGTTGTTGAAGTAGATGTTGTTGTTGTTGTTGTAGTTGTTGTAGTAGATGTTGTTGTTGTTGTTGTTGTAGTAGATGTTGTTGTAGTAGTAGTAGTTGTTGTTGTTGTTGTTGTTGTGAAACCGGTAACAGGAACATGGAGAAGGACCTGGGATAATTATACAACCTATATACAACGATAGATCCCTTCCATCAATACTCCTCAATACTCAAACTAAGTCATCAACAGCATGAAAGTACTCAACTCTCCCCTAGAAAGACTAAATTCTGTAGTCGTCTATAAATACTTTTTTTTTCCCTCTTTAAACTAATACTAATACTGAGAGAGAGAAAAAAAAGTGATTCTCTTGTTTTCTGTTTTTGAAGGCTTGTATGTTTTTTTTCCCCGTACATACACAATGAAAACGTCTCTCCCTGGGCCTTTTTCCCCCCTTAATCACCTGATAATTATGGCAAAATGTTGTTCACAGAGACCTACTCTGATTTATAAGCAGTGCAGTCCTTTGTTCCCACTTCTTCATATCCATTGATCATTTGTAACTAACTACGCTAGTGTTGTCTCTCTCTCTCTCTCTATGCAGAACAAATATTATACCAGTTTATAAAATAAAAAAAAATCTAAAATATTTTTCGGCCACACAGAAAATACCTATTTTAATTTGCAGCACTGTGATCTGTGCTTCTATACAGTCAAGAGTAAATACATTAAGGCCAAGAAACATTGATAATTACAATAATAAATACCCCAAAAAAATAAAAATAACTATAAATAAAATAAATCTCGTAAGCACTGTAGGTGTTGGGTTTAAAAAATACTTATCATGAAATCTAGTGAAAAGGAAGATGTGTGTTTTTTTGTGTGTTTCTCGTTCATCCCCCTTCCAGCTCTTCAACGGTTCACTGATATTCAATGGTTTCAATGGAGTCTCTGACTTCTTCTACTACTTCTTCTTCTTCTTCTACTTCTTCTTCTTCTTAAAAAAAACCCCCGCTGTCTTCAATGTCTCTGTGACAGGTGGCCACGTGGCATGGATACTTCGCCTGAGTCCCAAATGGCACCCTATTCCCTATGTAGTGCACTACTTTAGACCAAAGCCCTAATTCCCCCCTATATCGTGCACTACTGTAGACCAGAGCCCTATTCCCTATATAGTGCACTACGTTAGACCAGAGCCCTATTCCCTATATAGTGCACTATTTTAGACCACAGCCCTAATTCCCCCCTATATAGTGCACTACGTTAGATCAGAGCCCTATTCCCTATATAGAGCACTACTTTAGACCAGGGCCCTATTCCCTATATAGTGCACTACGTTAGACCAGAGCCCTATTCCCTATATAGTGGTACTACTATAGACCAGAGCCCTATTCCCTATATAGTGCACTACTTTAGACCAGGGCCCTATTCCCTATATAGTGCACTACGTTAGACCAGAGCCCTATTCCCTATATAGTGGTACTACTATAGACCAGAGCCCTATTCCTTATATAGTGCACTACTATAGACCAGAGCCCTATTCCCTATATAGTGTACTACTTTAGACCAGAGCCCTATTCCCTATATAGTGCACTACTTTAGACCAGGGCCCTATTCCCTATATAGTGCACTACTATAGACCAGAGCCCTATTCCCTATATAGTGCACTACTTTAGACCAGGGCCCTATTCCCTATATAGTGTACTACTTTAGACCAGGGCTCTGATGTCAAATGGGCATGTATTTGAAACTTCCCCTATGGGTCTGTTCTACACTATATAGGGAATAGAGTGCCATTTGTGGCGCATCCTTGGACTGTGAACTGTGGCCCCCTGGTGGGCTGGGGTGGTACTACTAGAGCTCAGACATTGCCCTGAGCCTGGCTCTGTGTCTGAGACTGTGGCATGACCAGAGTCTTCTGCTGCAGTAGCATAGACGGTCCAGCAGGGGGCACTGTGTGTGTGGCGGCGCCGGAGGGTTTGATCCAGGGCAGGGAGAGCAGGGACACTCCGGTGGTGGTGGCGGTGGCTGTCATGGTAACCTGGATCATCTGGTCTCTTTGGATCAGACGAATCAGAGCCTTGAGACGCTCCAGGGAGGACTGGGTGTCCCTCTGTTGACCAATCAGACGCTCCCGCACGCCCATCACCTTCTGCTGGGACAGAGACACAGGAACATAAACATGTGTAAGTACTGACGAAGACATCTGGCTAGTTAGTAGCAGTCTGCTTCACTGTTGAGCTCCATCTGGCTAGTTAGTTAGCAGTCTGCTTCACTGTTGAGCTTCATCTGGCTAGTTAGTTAGCAGTCTGCTTCACTGTTGAGCTCTTTCTGACTAGTTACTTAGTAGTATGCTTCACTGTTGAACTCCATCTGGCTAGTTAGTAGCAATATGCTTCACTGAGCTCCATCTGACTAGTTAGTTAGCAATATGCTTCACTGTTGAGCTCTATCTGACTAGTTAGTTAGCAGTCTGCTTCACTGTTGAGCTCCTTCTGGCTAGTTAGTAGCAATATGCTTCACTGTTGAGCTCCATCTGGCTAGTTAGTAGCAATATGCTTCACTGAGCTCCATCTGACTAGTTAGTTAGCAATATGCTTCACTGTTGAGCTCCATCTGGCTAGTTAGTTAGCAATATGCTTCACTGTTGAGCTCCATCTGGCTAGTTAGTTAGCAGTCTGCTTCACTGTTGAGCGCCATCTGGCTAGTTAGTAGCAGTCTGCTTCACTGTTGAGCTCCATCTGGCTAGTTAGTTAGCAGTCTGCTTCACTGTTGAGCTCCTTCTGGCTAGTTAGTTAGCAATATGCTTCACTGTTGAGCTCCATCTGGCTAGTTAGTTAGCAGTCTGCTTCACTGTTGAGCTCCATCTGACTAGTTAGTTAGCAGTCTGCTTCACTATTGAGCTCCATCTGACTAGTTAGTTAGCAATATGCTTCACTGTTGAGCTCCATCTGGCTAGTTAGTTAGAGTGTGTCAGGGGTCAGAGGTCATACTGCGAGGGACTTGCTGAGTTGCTGGTCCTGCTGTACTGTGTTGTGAGTGTGTCAGGGGTCAGAGATCATACCGTGAGGGACATGCTGAGTTGCTGGTCCTGCTGTGTTGAGTGTGTCAGTCAGAGGTGACTTCACTTTGAGCTCCTCTGGTCAGTTAGGTCATGCTTACTGTTGAGAGGGACTTGTTGGTCCTGCTGTACTGTGTTGTGTGTGGGTCAGAGGTCATACTGTGAGGGACTTGTTGGTCCTGCTATACAGTGTTGTGAGTGTTTCAGGGGTCAGAGGTCATATTGTGAGGGACTTGTTGGTCCTGCTGTACTGTGTTGTGAGTGGGTCAGAGGTCATACCGTGAGGGACTTGCTGAGTTGCTGGTCCTGCTGTACTGTGTTGTGAGTAGGTCAGAGGTCATACCGTGAGGGACTTGCTGAGTTGCTGGTCCTGCTGTACTGTGTTGTGAGTAGGTCAGAGGTCATACCGTGAGGGACTTGCTGAGTTGCTGATCCTGCTGTACTGTGTTGTGAGTGGGTCAGAGGTCATACTGTGAGGGACTTGCTGAGTTGCTGGTCCTGCTGTACTGTGTTGTGAGTGTGTCAGGGGTCAGAGATCATACCGTGAGGGACATGCTGAGTTGCTGGTCCTGCTGTGTTGTGAGTGTGTCAGGGGTCAGAGGTCATACCGTGAGGGACTTGCTGAGCTTCTGGTCCTGCTGTGTTGTGAGTGTGTCAGGGGTCAGAGGTCATACTGTGAGGGACTTGTTGGTCCTGCTGTGTTGTGAGTGTGTCAGGGGTCAGAAGTCATACTGTGAGGGACTTGTTGGTCCTGCTGTACTGTGTTGTGTGTGGGTCAGAGGTCATACTGTGAGGGACTTGTTGGTCCTGCTATACAGTGTTGTGAGTGTTTCAGGGGTCAGAGGTCATATTGTGAGGGACTTGTTGGTCCTGCTGTACTGTGTTGTGAGTGGGTCAGAGGTCATACCGTGAGGGACTTGCTGAGTTGCTGGTCCTGCTGTACTGTGTTGTGAGTAGGTCAGAGGTCATACCGTGAGGGACTTGCTGAGTTGCTGGTCCTGCTGTACTGTGTTGTGAGTGGGTCAGAGGTCATACTGTGAGGGACTTGCTGAGTTGCTGGTCCTGCTGTACTGTGTTGTGAGTGGGTCAGAGGTCATACCGTGAGGGACTTGCTGAGTTGCTGGTCCTGCTGTACTGTGTTGTGAGTAGGTCAGAGGTCATACTGTGAGGGACTTGCTGAGCTTCTGGTCCTGCTGTACTGTGTTGTGAGTGGGTCAGGGGTCAGAGGTCATACCGTGAGGGACTTGCTGAGTTGCTGGTCCTGCTGTACTGTGTTGTGAGTGGGTCAGAGGTCATACCGTGAGGGACTTGCTGAGTTGCTGGTCCTGCTGTACTGTGTTGTGAGTAGGTCAGAGGTCAGAGGTCATACTGTGAGGGACTTGCTGAGCTTCTGGTCCTGCTGTACTGTGTTGTGAGTGGGTCAGGGGTCAGAGGTCATACCGTGAGGGACTTGCTGAGTTGCTGGTCCTGCTGTACTGTGTTGTGAGTGGGTCAGAGGTCATACCGTGAGGGACTTGCTGAGTTGCTGATCCTGTTCCTCCAGGTGAGCACACTCCTTCTTCAGCTCTACATTCCTCCTGAGCAGACTCCTCTTCTCCCCCTCTCTCACTAAACACACAATACACCTAGCATTAACACACCATAACACACACACCTAGCATTAACACACCATAACACACACACACACACACACACACACCTAGCATTAACACAGCATAACACACACACCTAGCATTAACACAGCATAACACACAATACACCTAGCATTAACACACCATAACACACACACACACACACACACACCTAGCATTAACACAGCATAACACACACACCTAGCATTAACACAGCATAACACACACACCTAGCATTAACACAGCATAACACACACACCTAGCATTAACACAGCATAACACACACACACACCTAGTATTAACACACCATAACACACACACCTAGCATTAACACAGCATAACACACACACACACACCTAGTATTAACACACCATAACACACACACCTAGCATTAACACAGCATAACACACACACACACACCTAGCATTAACACAGCATAACACACACACACACACCTAGTATTAACACACCATAACACACACACCTAGCATTAACACAGCATAACACACACACACACACCTAGTATTAACACACAATACACCTAGCATTAACACACAATACACCTAGTATTAACACACAATACCACACACACACCTAGCATTAACACACCATAACACACACACCTAGCATTAACACAGCATAACACACACACACACCTAGCATTAACACAGCATAACACACACACACACACACACCTAGCATTAACACAGCATAACACACACACACACACCTAGCATTAACACAGCATAACACACACACACACACACACACCTAGCATTAACACAGCATAACACACACCTAGCATTAACTCAGCATAACACACACACACACACACACACACACACACACACACCTAGTATTAACACAGCATAACACACACACACACACACCTAGTATTAACACAGCATAACACACACACACACACACACACACACACACACACACCCCTAGTATTAACACAGCATAACACACACACACACACCTAGCATTAACACAGCATAACACACACACACACCTAGCATTAACACACCATAACACACAATACACCTAGCATTAACACAGCATAACACACATACACCTAGCATTAACACACCATAACACACAACACACCTAGCATTAACACAGCATAACACACACACCTAGCATTAACACAGCATAACACACACACACACACACACACACACACACACACACACACCCCTAGTATTAACACAGCATAACACACACACACACACACCTAGCATTAACACAGCATAACACACACACCTAGCATTAACACAGCATAACACACACACCTAGCATTAACACACACACACACCTAGCATTAACACAGCATAACATACATTGCAGGCCCAACAGCCATATGTCTCACCCGTCTTGTGTGTCACATACGACTGGACAAAGTTCTGTGGCCACGACATGTTCTCTTTGTTCAGAACCTTCAGGAGGAAGGGAAATACAAGGTTATAAAATGGAGGACGACACAAGGTTATGGAGGACGATACAAGGTTATGGAGGACGACACAAGGTTATGGAGGACGACACAAGGTTATAAAATGGAGGACGATACAAGGTTATGGAGGACGATACAAGGTTATGGAGGACGACACAAGGTTATAAAATGGAGGACGATACAAGGTTATGGAGGACGATACAAGGTTATAAAATGGAGGACGATACAAGGTTATAAAATGGAGGACGATACAAGGTTATAAAATGGAGGACGATACAAGGTTATAAAATGGAGGACGATACAAGGTTATAAAATGGAGGACGATACAAGGTTATGGAGGACGATACAAGGTTATAAAATGGAGGACGATACAAGGTTATAAAATGGAGGACGATACAAGGTTATGGAGGACGACACAAGGTTATAAAATGGAGGACGATACAAGGTTATGGAGGACGACACAAGGTTATGGAGGACGACACAAGGTTATAAAATGGAGGACGATACAAGGTTATAAAATGGAGGACGATACAAGGTTATGGAGGACGACACAAGGTTATAAAATGGAGGACGACACAAGGTTATGGAGGACGACACAAGGTTATGGAGGACGATACAAGGTTATGGAGAACGATACAAGGTTATAAAATGGAGGACGACACAAGGTTATAAAATGGAGGACGACACAAGGTTATAAAATGGAGGACGACACAAGGTTATGGAGGACGATACAAGGTTATGGAGGACGATACAAGGTTATGGAGGACGATACAAGGTTATGGAGGACGATACAAGGTTATGGAGGACGATACAAGGTTATAAAATGGAGGACGATACAAGGTTATGGAGGACGATACAAGGTTATGGAGGACGATACAAGGTTATGGAGGACGATACAAGGTTATGGAGGACGATACAAGGTTATGGAGGACGACACAAGGTTATAAAATGGAGAACGACACAAGGTTATAAAATGGAGGACGATACAAGGTTATAAAATGGAGGACGATACAAGGTTATAAAATGGAGGACGATACAAGGTTATAAAATGGAGGACGATACAAGGTTATAAAATGGAGGACGACACAAGGTTATGGAGGACGATACAAGGTTATGGAGGACGACACAAGGTTATAAAATGGAGGACGACACAAGGTTATAAAATGGAGGACGATACAAGGTTATGGAGGACGATACAAGGTTATAAAATGGAGGACGATACAAGGTTATGGAGGACGACACAAGGTTATAAAATGGAGGACGATACAAGGTTATGGAGGACGATACAAGGTTATAAAATGGAGGACGATACAAGGTTATGGAGGACGATACAAGGTTATGGAGGACGACACAAGGTTATGGAGGACGATACAAGGTTATAAAATGGAGGACGATACAAGGTTATGGAGGACGATACAAGGTTATAAAATGGAGGACGATACAAGGTTATGGAGGACGACACAAGGTTATAAAATGGAGGACGATACAAGGTTATAAAATGGAGGACGATACAAGGTTATAAAATGGAGGACGATACAAGGTTATAAAATGGAGGACGATACAAGGTTATGGAGGATGATACAAGGTTATAAAATGGAGGACGATACAAGGTTATGGAGGACGACACAAGGTTATGGAGGACGATACAAGGTTATGGAGGACGATACAAGGTTATAAAATGGAGGACGACACAAGGTTATGGAGGACGATACAAGGTTATGGAGGACGACACAAGGTTATGGAGGACGACACAAGGTTATGGAGGACGATACAAGGTTATAAAATGGAGGACGATACAAGGTTATAAAATGGAGAACGACACAAGGTTATGGAGGACGATACAAGGTTATAAAATGGAGGACGATACAAGGTTATAAAATGGAGAACGACACAAGGTTATGGAGGACGATACAAGGTTATAAAATGGAGGACGATACAAGGTTATAAAATGGAGAACGACACAAGGTTATGGAGGACGACACAAGGTTATGGAGGACGACACAAGGTTATGGAGGACGACACAAGGTTATGGAGGACGACACAAGGTTATGGAGGACGACACAAGGTTATGGAGGACGACACAAGGTTATAAAATGGAGGACGATACAAGGTTATAAAATGGAGGACGATACAAGGTTATAAAATGGAGGACGATTCAGTAGTGGTTATAAAATGGAGTCATTCAGTACAAGGTTATGGAGGATGTCATTCAGTAGGTTATAAAATGGAGATGCGATGTCACACAAGGTTATGGAGGACGACACAAGGTTATAAAATGGAGGACGATACAAGGTTATAAAATGGAGGACGATACAAGGTTATAAAATGGAGGACGACACAAGGTTATGGAGGACGACACAAGGTTATAAAATGGAGGACGATACAAGGTTATAAAATGGAGGACGACACAAGGTTATGGAGGACGACACAAGGTTATAAAATGGAGGACGATACAAGGTTATGGAGGACGATACAAGGTTATAAAATGGAGGACGACACAAGGTTATGGAGGACGATACAAGGTTATAAAATGGAGGACGACACAAGGTTATGGAGGACGATACAAGGTTATAAAATGGAGGACGATACAAGGTTATAAAATGGAGAACGACACAAGGTTATGGAGGACGATACAAGGTTATAAAATGGAGGACGATACAAGGTTATAAAATGGAGAACGACACAAGGTTATGGAGGACGACACAAGGTTATAAAATGGAGGACGATTGAAACAGTTATCTTCCCTGTTGTTCTAGTCAGATGTCATTCAGTAGTGTTGTTCTAGTCAGATGTCATTCAGTAGTGTTGTTCTAGTCAGATGTCATTCAGTAGTGTTGTTATAGTCAGATGTCATTCAGTAGTGTTGTTATAGTCAGTAGATGTCATTCAGTAGTGTTGTTCTAGTCAGATGTCATTCAGTAGTGTTGTTATAGTCAGATGTCATTCAGTAGTGTTGTTATAGTCAGATGTCATTCAGTAGTGTTGTTATAGTCAGATGTCATTCAGTAGTGTTGTTTTAGTCAGTAGATGTCATTCAGTAGTGTTGTTCTAGTCAGATGTCATTCAGTAGTGTTGTTCTAGTCAGATGTCATTCAGTAGTGTTGTTCTAGTCAGATGTCATTCAGTAGTGTTGTTATAGTCAGATGTCATTCAGTAGTGTTGTTATAGTCAGTAGATGTCATTCAGTAGTGTTGTTCTAGTCAGATGTCATTCAGTAGTGTTGTTATAGTCAGATGTCATTCAGTAGTGTTGTTATAGTCAGATGTCATTCAGTAGTGTTGTTATAGTCAGATGTCATTCAGTAGTGTTGTTTTAGTCAGTAGATGTCATTCAGTAGTGTTGTTATAGTCAGATGTCATTCAGTAGTGTTGTTATAGTCAGATGTCATTCAGTAGTGTTGTTTTAGTCAGTAGATGTCATTCAGTAGTGTTGTTATAGTCAGATGTCATTCAGTAGTGTTGTTTTAGTCAGTAGATGTCATTCAGTAGTGTTGTTATAGTCAGATGTCATTCAGTAGTGTTGTTATAGTCAGATGTCATTCAGTAGTGTTGTTATAGTCAGATGTCATTCAGTAGTGTTGTTATAGTCAGATGTCATTCAGTAGTGTTGTTATAGTCAGATGTCATTCAGTAGTGTTGTTTTAGTCAGTAGATGTCATTCAGTAGTGTTGTTATAGTCAGTAGATGTCATTCAGATGTCATTCAGTAGTGTTGTTATAGTCAGATGTCATTCAGTAGTGTTGTTATAGTCAGTAGATGTCATTCAGTAGTGTTGTTCTAGTCAGATGTCATTCAGTAGTGTTGTTATAGTCAGTAGATGTCATTCAGTAGTGTTGTTATAGTCAGTAGATGTCATTCAGTAGTGTTGTTCAGTAGTTCTAGTCAGATGTCATTCAGTAGTGTTGTTATAGTCAGTAGATGTCATTCAGTAGTGTTGTTATAGTCAGATGTCATTCAGTAGTGTTGTTATAGTCAGATGTCATTCAGTAGTGTTGTTATAGTCAGTAGATGTCATTCAGTAGTGTTGTTCTAGTCAGATGTCATTCAGTAGTGTTGTTATAGTCAGATGTCATTCAGTAGTGTTGTTCTAGTCAGATGTCATTCAGTAGTGTTGTTATAGTCAGTAGATGTCATTCAGTAGTGTTGTTATAGTCAGATGTCATTCAGTAGTGTTGTTATAGTCAGATGTCATTCAGTAGTGTTGTTATAGTCAGATGTCATTCAGTAGTGTTGTTATAGTCAGTAGATGTCATTCAGTAGTGTTGTTATAGTCAGATGTCATTCAGTAGTGTTGTTATAGTCAGATGTCATTCAGTAGTGTTGTTATAGTCAGTAGATGTCATTCAGTAGTGTTGTTATAGTCAGTAGATGTCATTCAGTAGTGTTGTTATAGTCAGTAGATGTCATTCAGTAGTGTTGTTCTAGTCAGATGTCATTCAGTAGTGTTGTTCTAGTCAGATGTCATTCAGTAGTGTTGTTCTAGTCAGATGTCATTCAGTAGTGTTGTTCTAGTCAGATGTCATTCAGTAGTGTTGTTCTAGTCAGATGTCATTCAGTAGTGTTGTTCTAGTCAGATGTCATTCAGTAGTGTTGTTCTAGTCAGATGTCATTCAGTAGTGTTGTTTATAGTCATTCAGATGTCATTCAGTAGTGTTGTTATAGTCAGATGTCATTCAGTAGTGTTGTTATAGTCAGATGTCATTCAGTAGTGTTGTTATAGTCAGATGTCATTCAGTAGTGTTGTTATAGTCAGATGTCATTCAGTAGTGTTGTTATAGTCAGATGTCATTCAGTAGTGTTGTTATAGTCAGATGTCATTCAGTAGTGTTGTTATAGTCAGATGTCATTCAGTAGTGTTGTTATAGTCAGATGTCATTCAGTAGTGTTGTTATAGTCAGATGTCATTCAGTAGTGTTGTTATAGTCAGATGTCATTCAGTAGTGTTGTTATAGTCAGATGTCATTCAGTAGTGTTGTTATAGTCAGATGTCATTCAGTAGTGTTGTTATAGTCAGATGTCATTCAGTAGTGTTGTTATAGTCAGTAGATGTCATTCAGTAGTGTTGTTATAGTCAGATGTCATTCAGTAGTGTTGTTATAGTCAGTAGATGTCATTCAGTAGTGTTGTTTAGTCAGATGTCATTCAGTAGTGTTGTTATAGTCAGATGTCATTCAGTAGTGTTGTTATAGTCAGTAGATGTCATTCAGTAGTGTTGTTATAGTCAGATGTCATTCAGTAGTGTTGTTATAGTCAGTAGATGTCATTCAGTAGTTGTTTAGTCAGATGTCATTCAGTAGTCTAGTCAGATGTCATTCAGTAGTGTTGTTATAGTCAGATGTCATTCAGTAGTGTTGTTATAGTCAGATGTCATTCAGTAGTGTTGTTAGTAGTCAGATGTCATTCAGTAGTGTTGTTATAGTCAGATGTCATTCAGTAGTGTTGTTATAGTCAGTAGATGTCATTCAGTAGTGTTGTTATAGTCAGATGTCATTCAGTAGTGTTGTTATAGTCAGATGTCATTCAGTAGTGTTGTTATAGTCAGATGTCATTCAGTAGTGTTGTTATAGTCAGTAGATGTCATTCAGTAGTGTTGTTATAGTCAGATGTCATTCAGTAGTGTTGTTATAGTCAGATGTCATTCAGTAGTGTTGTTTATAGTCAGTCAGATGTCATTCAGTAGTGTTATAGTCTAGTCAGATGTCATTCAGTAGTGTTGTTATAGTCAGATGTCATTCAGTAGTGTTGTTATAGTCAGATGTCATTCAGTAGTGTTGTTCTAGTCAGATGTCATTCAGTAGTGTTGTAGTCAGATGTCATTCAGTAGTGTTGTTCTAGTCAGATGTCATTCAGTAGTGTTGTTCTAGTCAGATGTCATTCAGTAGTGTTGTTATAGTCAGATGTCATTCAGTAGTGTTGTTATAGTCAGATGTCATTCAGTAGTGTTGTTCTAGTCAGATGTCATTCAGTAGTGTTGTTATAGTCAGATGTCATTCAGTAGTGTTGTTATAGTCAGATGTCATTCAGTAGTGTTGTTATAGTCAGATGTCATTCAGTAGTGTTGTTATAGTCAGATGTCATTCAGTAGTGTTGTTATAGTCAGATGTCATTCAGTAGTGTTGTTATAGTCAGATGTCATTCAGTAGTGTTGTTATAGTCAGTAGATGTCATTCAGTAGTGTTGTTATAGTCAGATGTCATTCAGTAGTGTTGTTATAGTCAGATGTCATTCAGTAGTGTTGTTATAGTCAGATGTCATTCAGTAGTGTTGTTATAGTCAGTAGATGTCATTCAGTAGTGTTGTTATAGTCAGATGTCATTCAGTAGTGTTGTTATAGTCAGATGTCATTCAGTAGTGTTGTTTTATGTCATTCAGTAGTAGATGTCATTCAGTAGTGTTGTTATATTCAGTAGATGTCATTCAGTAGTGTTGTTATAGTCAGATGTCATTCAGTAGTGTTGTTATAGTCAGATGTCATTCAGTAGTGTTGTTATAGTCAGTAGATGTCATTCAGTAGTGTTGTTATAGTCAGATGTCATTCAGTAGTGTTGTTATAGTCAGTAGATGTCATTCAGTAGTGTTGTTATAGTCAGATGTCATTCAGTAGTGTTGTTATAGTCAGATGTCATTCAGTAGTGTTGTTATAGTCAGTAGATGTCATTCAGTAGTGTTGTTATAGTCAGTAGATGTCATTCAGATGTCATTCAGTAGTGTTGTTATAGTCAGATGTCATTCAGTAGTGTTGTTATAGTCAGATGTCATTCAGTAGTGTTGTTATAGTCAGATGTCATTCAGTAGTGTTGTTATAGTCAGATGTCATTCAGTAGTGTTGTTATAGTCAGATGTCATTCAGTAGTGTTGTTATAGTCAGATGTCATTCAGTAGTGTTGTTATATGTCATTCAGTAGATGTCATTCAGTAGTGTTGTTATAGTCAGTAGATGTCATTCAGTAGTGTTGTTATAGTCAGATGTCATTCAGTAGTGTTGTTATAGTCAGATGTCATTCAGTAGTGTTGTTATAGTCAGATGTCATTCAGTAGTGTTGTTTAGTCAGATGTCATTCAGTAGTGTTGTTATAGTCAGATGTCATTCAGTAGTGTTCTAGTCAGATGTCATTCAGTAGTGTTGTTATAGTCAGATGTCATTCAGTAGTGTTGTTATAGTCAGATGTCATTCAGTAGTGTTGTTCTAGTCAGATGTCATTCAGTAGTGTTGTTATAGTCAGATGTCATTCAGTAGTGTTGTTATAGTCAGATGTCATTCAGTAGTGTTGTTATAGTCAGATGTCATTCAGAGTGTCATTATAGTCAGATGTCATTCAGTAGTGTTGTTATAGTCAGATGTCATTCAGTAGTGTTGTTATAGTCAGATGTCATTCAGTAGTGTTGTTATAGTCAGATGTCATTCAGTAGTGTTGTTATAGTCAGATGTCATTCAGTAGTGTTGTTATAGTCAGATGTCATTCAGTAGTGTTGTTTATAGTCAGATGTCATTCAGTAGTGTTGTTATAGTCAGATGTCATTCAGTAGTGTTGTTATAGTCAGTAGATGTCATTCAGTAGTGTTGTTATAGTCAGTAGATGTCATTCAGTAGTGTTGTTATAGTCAGATGTCATTCAGTAGTGTTGTTATAGTCAGATGTCATTCAGTAGTGTTGTTTAGTCAGTAGATGTCATTCAGTAGTGTTGTTATAGTCAGTCAGATGTCATTCAGTAGTGTTGTTATAGTCAGATGTCATTCAGTAGTGTTGTTATAGTCAGTAGATGTCATTCAGTAGTGTTGTTATAGTCAGTAGATGTCATTCAGTAGTGTTGTTCTAGTCAGATGTCATTCAGTAGTGTTGTTATAGTCAGATGTCATTCAGTAGTGTTGTTATAGTCAGATGTCATTCAGTAGTGTTGTTATAGTCAGATGTCATTCAGTAGTGTTGTTATAGTCAGATGTCATTCAGTAGTGTTGTTATAGTCAGTAGATGTCATTCAGTAGTGTTGTTATAGTCAGATGTCATTCAGTAGTGTTCATTATAGTTATAGTCAGATGTCATTCAGTAGTGTTGTTATAGTCAGATGTCATTCAGTAGTGTTGTTATAGTCAGATGTCATTCAGTAGTGTTGTTATAGTCAGATGTCATTCAGTAGTGTTGTTATAGTCAGTAGATGTCATTCAGTAGTGTTGTTATAGTCAGATGTCATTCAGTAGTGTTGTTATAGTCAGATGTCATTCAGTAGTGTTGTTATAGTCAGATGTCATTCAGTAGTGTTGTTATAGTCAGATGTCATTCAGTAGTGTTGTTATAGTCAGATGTCAGTGTTGTTCAGTAGATGTCATTTAGTTCTAGTCAGATGTCATTCAGTAGTGTTGTTATAGTCAGATGTCATTCAGTAGTGTTGTTATGTCAGATGTCATTCAGTGTTGTTATAGTCAGTAGATGTCATTCAGTAGTGTTGTTATAGTCAGATGTCATTCAGTAGTGTTGTTATAGTCAGATGTCATTCAGTAGTGTTGTTATAGTCAGATGTCATTCAGTAGTGTTGTTATAGTCAGTGTTGTAGATGTCATTCAGTAGTGTTGTTATAGTCAGATGTCATTCAGTAGTGTTGTTATAGTCAGATGTCATTCAGTAGTGTTGTTATAGTCAGATGTCATTCAGTAGTGTTGTTATAGTCAGATGTCATTCAGTAGTGTTGTTATAGTCAGATGTCATTCAGTAGTGTTGTTATAGTCAGATGTCATTCAGTAGTGTTGTTATAGTCAGATGTCATTCAGTAGTGTTGTAGTCAGATGTCATTCAGTAGTGTTGTTATAGTCAGATGTCATTCAGTAGTGTTGTTATAGTCAGATGTCATTCAGTAGTGTTGTTATAGTCAGATGTCATTCAGTAGTGTTGTTCTAGTCAGATGTCATTCAGTAGTGTTGTTTAGTCAGATGTCATTCAGTAGTGTTGTTATAGTCAGTCAGATGTCATTCAGTAGTGTTGTTATAGTCAGATGTCATTCAGTAGTGTTGTTATAGTCAGATGTCATTCAGTAGTGTTGTTATAGTCAGATGTCATTCAGTAGTGTTGTTTATAGATGTCATTCAGTAGTGTTGTTATAGTCAGATGTCATTCAGTAGTGTTGTTATAGTCAGATGTCATTCAGTAGTGTTGTTATAGTCAGATGTCATTCAGTAGTGTTGTTATAGTCAGATGTCATTCAGTAGTGTTGTTATAGTCAGATGTCATTCAGTAGTGTTGTTATAGTCAGATGTCATTCAGTAGTGTTGTTATAGTCAGATGTCATTCAGTAGTGTTGTTATAGTCAGATGTCATTCAGATGTCATTCAGTAGTGTTGTTATAGTCAGTAGATGTCATTCAGTAGTGTTGTTATAGTCAGATGTCATTCAGTAGTGTTGTTATAGTCAGATGTCATTCAGTAGTGTTGTTATAGTCAGTAGATGTCATTCAGTAGTCAGTAGATGTCATTCAGTAGTGTTGTTCTAGTCAGATGTCATTCAGTAGTGTTGTTATATAGATGTCATTCAGTAGTGTTGTTATAGTCAGATGTCATTCAGTAGTGTTGTTATAGTCAGATGTCATTCAGTAGTGTTGTTATAGTCAGATGTCATTCAGTAGTGTTGTTATAGTGTTATAGTAGATGTCATTCAGTAGTGTTGTTATAGTCAGTAGATGTCATTCAGTAGTGTTGTTATAGTCAGATGTCATTCAGTAGTGTTGTTATAGTCAGTAGATGTCATTCAGTAGTGTTGTTATAGTCATTCAGATGTCATTCAGTAGTGTTGTTATAGTTATAGTCAGATGTCATTCAGTAGTGTTGTTATAGTCAGAGATGTCATTCAGTAGTGTTGTTATAGTCAGATGTCATTCAGTAGTGTTGTTATAGTCAGATGTCATTCAGTAGTGTTGTTATAGTCAGTAGATGTCATTCAGTAGTGTTGTTTATAGATCAGTAGTGTTGATGTCATTCAGTAGTGTTGTTATAGTCAGATGTCATTCAGTAGTGTTGTTATAGTCAGATGTCATTCAGTAGATGTCATTCAGTAGTGTTGTTATTCAGTAGTCAGATGTCATTCAGTAGTGTTGTTATAGTCAGTAGATGTCATTCAGTAGTGTTGTTATAGTCAGATGTCATTCAGTAGTGTTGTTATAGTCAGATGTCATTCAGTAGTGTTGTTATAGTCAGATGTCATTCAGTAGTGTTGTTATAGTCAGTAGTGTTGTTATAGATGTCATTCAGTAGTGTTGTTATAGTCAGATGTCATTCAGTAGTGTTGATAGTCAGATGTCATTCAGTAGTGTTGTTATATGTCAGTAGTGTTGTAGATGTCATTCAGTAGTGTTGTTCTAGTCAGATGTCATTCAGTAGTGTTGTTATAGTCAGATGTCATTCAGTAGTGTTGTTCTAGTCAGATGTCATTCAGTAGTGTTGTTTAGTCTAGTCAGATGTCATTCAGTAGTGTTGTTCTAGTCAGATGTCATTCAGTAGTGTTGTTCTAGTCAGATGTCATTCAGTAGTGTTGTTCTAGTCAGATGTCATTCAGTAGTGTTGTTATAGTCAGATGTCATTCAGTAGTGTTGTTATAGTCAGATGTCATTCAGTAGTGTTGTTATAGTCAGATGTCATTCAGTAGTGTTGTTATAGTAGATGTCATTCAGTAGTGTCATTATAGTCAGATGTCATTCAGTAGTGTTGTTATAGTCAGATGTCATTCAGTAGTGTTGTTATAGTCAGATGTCATTCAGTAGTGTTGTTATAGTCAGATGTCATTCAGTAGTGTTGTTATAGTCAGATGTCATTCAGTAGTGTTGTTATAGTCAGATGTCATTCAGTAGTGTTGTTATAGTCAGATGTCATTCAGTAGTGTTGTTATAGTCAGTAGATGTCATTCAGTAGTGTTGTTATAGTCAGTAGATGTCATTCAGTAGTGTTGTTATAGTCAGATGTCATTCAGTAGTGTTGTTATAGTCAGATGTCATTCAGTAGTGTTGTTTTAGTCAGTAGATGTCATTCAGTAGTGTTGTTATAGTCAGTAGATGTCATTCAGTAGTGTTGTTATAGTCAGATGTCATTCAGTAGTGTTGTTATAGTCAGTAGATGTCATTCAGTAGTGTTGTTATAGTCAGTAGATGTCATTCAGTAGTGTTGTTCTAGTCAGATGTCATTCAGTAGTGTTGTTATAGTCAGTAGATGTCATTCAGTAGTGTTGTTATAGTCAGATGTCATTCAGTAGTGTTGTTATAGTCAGATGTCATTCAGTAGTGTTGTTATAGTCAGATGTCATTCAGTAGTGTTGTTATAGTCAGTAGATGTCATTCAGTAGTGTTGTTCTAGTCAGATGTCATTCAGTAGTGTTGTTATAGTCAGTAGATGTCATTCAGTAGTGTTGTTCTAGTCAGATGTCATTCAGTAGTGTTGTTCTAGTCAGATGTCATTCAGTAGTGTTGTTATAGTCAGATGTCATTCAGTAGTGTTGTTATAGTCAGTAGATGTCATTCAGTAGTGTTGTTCTAGTCAGATGTCATTCAGTAGTGTTGTTCTAGTCAGATGTCATTCAGTAGTGTTGTTATAGTCAGATGTCATTCAGTAGTGTTGTTCTAGTCAGATGTCATTCAGTAGTGTTGTTATAGTCAGTAGATGTCATTCAGTAGTGTTGTTCTAGTCAGATGTCATTCAGTAGTGTTGTTATAGTCAGATGTCATTCAGTAGTGTTGTTATAGTCAGATGTCATTCAGTAGTGTTGTTATAGTCAGATGTCATTCAGTAGTGTTGTTATAGTCAGATGTCATTCAGTAGTGTTGTTATAGTCAGATGTCATTCAGTAGTGTTGTTATAGTCAGATGTCATTCAGTAGTGTTGTTATAGTCAGTAGATGTCATTCAGTAGTGTTGTTATAGTCAGTAGATGTCATTCAGTAGTGTTGTTATAGTCAGATGTCATTCAGTAGTGTTGTTATAGTCAGATGTCATTCAGTAGTGTTGTTATAGTCAGTAGATGTCATTCAGTAGTGTTGTTATAGTCAGTAGATGTCATTCAGTAGTGTTGTTATAGTCAGATGTCATTCAGTAGTGTTGTTATAGTCAGTAGATGTCATTCAGTAGTGTTGTTATAGTCAGTAGATGTCATTCAGTAGTGTTGTTAGTAGTCAGATGTCATTCAGTAGTGTTGTTTAGTCAGATGTCATTCAGTAGTGTTGTTATGTCAGTAGATTCAGTAGTGTTGTTCTAGTCAGATGTCATTCAGTAGTGTTGTTCTAGTCAGATGTCATTCAGTAGTGTTGTTATAGTCAGATGTCATTCAGTAGTGTTGTTCTAGTCAGATGTCATTCAGTAGTGTTGTTCTAGTCAGATGTCATTCAGTAGTGTTGTTCTAGTCAGATGTCATTCAGTAGTGTTGTTCTAGTCAGATGTCATTCAGTATTCAGTTCAGTAGTGTTGTTCTAGTCAGATGTCATTCAGTAGTGTTGTTCTAGTCAGATGTCATTCAGTAGTGTTGTTCTAGTCAGATGTCATTCAGTAGTGTTGTTCTAGTCAGATGTCATTCAGTAGTGTTGTTCTAGTCAGATGTCATTCAGTAGTGTTGTTCTAGTCAGATGTCATTCAGTAGTGTTGTTCTAGTCAGATGTCATTCAGTAGTGTTGTTATAGTCAGATGTCATTCAGTAGTGTTGTTATAGTCAGATGTCATTCAGTAGTGTTGTTATAGTCAGATGTCATTCAGTAGTGTTGTTCTAGTCAGATGTCATTCAGTAGTGTTGTTATAGTCAGTAGATGTCATTCAGTAGTGTTGTTATAGTCAGATGTCATTCAGTAGTGTTGTTATAGTCAGATGTCATTCAGTAGTGTTGTTATAGTCAGATGTCATTCAGTAGTGTTGTTATAGTCAGATGTCATTCAGTAGTGTTGTTATAGTCAGATGTCATTCAGTAGTGTTGTTATAGTCAGTAGATGTCATTCAGTAGTGTTGTTATAGTCAGATGTCATTCAGTAGTGTTGTTATAGTCAGTAGATGTCATTCAGTAGTGTTGTTATAGTCAGATGTCATTCAGTAGTGTTGTTATAGTCAGATGTCATTCAGTAGTGTTGTTATAGTCAGATGTCATTCAGTAGTGTTGTTATAGTCAGATGTCATTCAGTAGTGTTGTTATAGTCAGTAGATGTCATTCAGTAGTGTTGTTATAGTCAGTAGATGTCATTCAGTAGTGTTGTTATAGTCAGTAGATGTCATTCAGTAGTGTTGTTATAGTCAGATGTCATTCAGTAGTGTTGTTATAGTCAGTAGATGTCATTCAGTAGTGTTGTTATAGTCAGTAGATGTCATTCAGTAGTGTTGTTATAGTCAGATGTCATTCAGTAGTGTTGTTATAGTCAGTAGATGTCATTCAGTAGTGTTGTTATAGTCAGTAGATGTCATTCAGTAGTGTTGTTATAGTCAGATGTCATTCAGTAGTGTTGTTATAGTCAGTAGATGTCATTCAGTAGTGTTGTTATAGTCAGTAGATGTCATTCAGTAGTGTTGTTATAGTCAGTAGATGTCATTCAGTAGTGTTGTTCTAGTCAGATGTCATTCAGTAGTGTTGTTATAGTCAGATGTCATTCAGTAGTGTTGTTATAGTCAGTAGATGTCATTCAGTAGTGTTGTTCTAGTCAGATGTCATTCAGTAGTGTTGTTATAGTCAGTAGATGTCATTCAGTAGTGTTGTTCTAGTCAGATGTCATTCAGTAGTGTTGTTATAGTCAGTAGATGTCATTCAGTAGTGTTGTTATAGTCAGATGTCATTCAGTAGTGTTGTTATAGTCAGTAGATGTCATTCAGTAGTGTTGTTATAGTCAGATGTCATTCAGTAGTGTTGTTATAGTCAGTAGATGTCATTCAGTAGTGTTGTTCTAGTCAGATGTCATTCAGTAGTGTTGTTATAGTCAGTAGATGTCATTCAGTAGTGTTGTTATAGTCAGATGTCATTCAGTAGTGTTGTTATAGTCAGTAGATGTCATTCAGTAGTGTTGTTATAGTCAGTAGATGTCATTCAGTAGTGTTGTTATAGTCAGTAGATGTCATTCAGTAGTGTTGTTCTAGTCAGATGTCATTCAGTAGTGTTGTTATAGTCAGTAGATGTCATTCAGTAGTGTTGTTCTAGTCAGATGTCATTCAGTAGTGTTGTTATAGTCAGATGTCATTCAGTAGTGTTGTTCTAGTCAGATGTCATTCAGTAGTGTTGTTATAGTCAGTAGATGTCATTCAGTAGTGTTGTTATAGTCAGTAGATGTCATTCAGTAGTGTTGTTATAGTCAGATGTCATTCAGTAGTGTTGTTATAGTCAGATGTCATTCAGTAGTGTTGTTCTAGTCAGATGTCATTCAGTAGTGTTGTTCTAGTCAGATGTCATTCAGTAGTGTTGTTATAGTCAGATGTCATTCAGTAGTGTTGTTATAGTCAGTAGATGTCATTCAGTAGTGTTGTTCTAGTCAGATGTCATTCAGTAGTGTTGTTCTAGTCAGATGTCATTCAGTAGTGTTGTTATAGTCAGATGTCATTCAGTAGTGTTGTTCTAGTCAGATGTCATTCAGTAGTGTTGTTATAGTCAGTAGATGTCATTCAGTAGTGTTGTTATAGTCAGATGTCATTCAGTAGTGTTGTTATAGTCAGATGTCATTCAGTAGTGTTGTTATAGTCAGATGTCATTCAGTAGTGTTGTTATAGTCAGTAGATGTCATTCAGTAGTGTTGTTATAGTCAGTAGATGTCATTCAGTAGTGTTGTTATAGTCAGATGTCATTCAGTAGTGTTGTTATAGTCAGATGTCATTCAGTAGTGTTGTTCTAGTATTAAGATGTCACTGTAGCATTACAAAGTATCCATTCTTCCCCAACCAGATCTCTATCTTCCCACCTTCTTCTGACACTTGGTGCAAACCCAGACCCCCCGGGGCGGTGTTTTGAGAGGAGGGTGCAGGCAGTCAGGGTGGTAGGCTCTGGGGCAGTTGTGGCACAGCTGCAGCTCTCCGTCCCCCTTACACACAGAGCAGTGGTCGTCGTGCTCCAGCTCTTCCTGTCGGACAGGAAGGAGGACAGACAGGATGGTTCAGGACGTACGGCTGTCAGGGCTTCTCTTCCACCTGCCCTTCAAATATCACAGTAATGACACATCTAAACAACACCCACTTTTATGGGGTGGGGTGGGGGGGGGGGAGATCCACTGTAAAGTACTGAATGATTGGTTGATTGATCCAGTGAAACACTGAATATCATCACCCCCTAACAGTTCGTCACATCGTCCCCCACCTCTCAGATTATCTGTCAAATGACTGACTGTTGGAATAACTACAATCTACAGTATACAACACTACAACACCACTATCTACAGTATACAACACTACAACACCACTATCTACAGTATACCACACTACAACACCACTATCTACAGTATACAACACTACAATACCACTATCTACAGTATACCACACTACAACACCACTATCTACAGTATACAACACTACAACACCACTATCTACAGTATACAACACTACAACACCACTATCTACAGTATACAACACTACAACACCACTATCTACAGTATACCACACTACAACACCACTATCTACAGTATACAACACCACTATCTACAGTATACAACACTACAACACCACTATCTACAGTATACAACACTACAACACCACTATCTACAGTATACAACACTACAACACCACTATCTACAGTATACAACACTACAACACCACTATCTACAGTATACCACACTACAACACCACTATCTACAGTATACAACACTACAACACCACTATCTACAGTATACAACACTACAACACCACTATCTACAGTATACAACACTACAACACCACTATATACAGTATACAACACTACAACACCACTATCTACAGTATACAACACCACTATATACAGTATACAACACTACAACACCACTATCTACAGTATACAACACCACTATATACAGTATACAACACTACAACACCACTATCTACAGTATACCACACTACAACACCACTATCTACAGTATACAACACTACAACACCACTATCTACAGTATACAACACTACAACACCACTATCTACAGTATACAACACTACAACACCACTATCTACAGTATACAACACTACAACACCACTATCTACAGTATACAACACCACTATCTACAGTATACAACACTACAACACCACTATCTACAGTATACAACACTACAACACCACTATCTACAGTATACAACACTACAACACCACTATCTACAGTATACAACACCACTATCTACAGTATACAACACTACAACACCACTATCTACAGTATACAACACCACTATCTACAGTATACAACACTACAACACCACTATCTACAGTATACAACACCACTATCTACAGTATACAACACTACAACACCACTATCTACAGTATACAACACTACAACACCACTATCTACAGTATACAACACTACAACACCACTATCTACAGTATACAACACTACAACACTACTATCTACAGTATACAACACCACTATCTACAGTATACAACACTACAACACCACTATCTACAGTATACCACACTACAACACCACTATCTACAGTATACAACACTACAACACCACTATCTACAGTATACAACACTACAACACCACTATCTACAGTATACCACACTACAACACCACTATCTACAGTATACAACACTACAACACCACTATCTACAGTATACAACACTACAACACCACTATCTACAGTATACCACACTACAACACCACTATCTACAGTATACAACACTACAACACCACAATCTACAGTATACAACACTACAACACCACTATCTACAGTATACAACACCACAACACCACTATCTACAGTATACAACACTACAACACCACTATCTACAGTATACAACACTACAACACCACTATCTACAGTTTACAACACCACTATCTACAGTATACAACACCACTATCTACAGTATACAACACTACAACACCACTATCTACAGTATACAACACTACAACACCACTATCTACAGTATACAACACTACAACACCACTATCTACAGTATACAACACTACAACACCACTATCTACAGTATACAACACTACAACACCACTATCTACAGTATACAACACTACAACACCACTATCTACAGTATACAACACTACAACACCACTATCTACAGTATACAACACCACTATCTACAGTATACAACACCACTATCTACAGTATACAACACCACTATCTACAGTATACAACACTACAACACCACTATCTACAGTATACAACACTACAACACCACCATCTACAGTATACAACACTACAACACCACTATCTACAGTATACAACACTACAACACCACCATCTACAGTATACAACACTACAACACCACTATCTACAGTATACAACACTACAACACCACTATCTACAGTATACAACACTACAACACCACTATCTACAGTATACAACACTACAACACCACTATCTACAGTATACAACACTACAACACCACTATCTACAGTATACAACACTACAACACCACTATCTACAGTATACAACACCACTATCTACAGTATACAACACTACAACACCACTATCTACAGTATACAACACTACAACACCACTATCTACAGTATCTGCAACATCTACAGTATATACAACACCACTATCTACAGTATACAACACTACAACACCACTATCTACAGTATACAACACTACAACACCACTATCTACAGTATACAACACTACAACACCACTATCTACAGTATACAACACCACTATCTACAGTATACAACACTACAACACCACTATCTACAGTATACAACACTACAACACCACTATCTACAGTATACAACACTACAACACCACTATCTACAGTATACCACACTACAACACCACTATCTACAGTATACAACACTACAACACCACTATCTACAGTATACAACACTACAACACCACTATCTACAGTATACAACACTACAACACCACTATCTACAGTATACAACACTACAACACCACTATCTACAGTATACAACACTACAACACCACTATCTACAGTATACAACACCACTATCTACAGTATACCACACTACAACACCACTATCTACAGTATACAACACTACAACACTATCACAGTATATCTACAGTATACAACACTACAACACCACTATCTACAGTATACAACACTACAACACCACTATCTACAGTATACAACACCACTATCTACAGTATACCACACTACAACAACACTATCTACAGTATACAACACTACAACACCACTATCTACAGTATACAACACCACAACACCACTATCTACAGTATACAACACTACAACACCACTATCTACAGTATACAACACTACAACACCACTATCTACAGTATACAACACTATAACTACTATGTCAGACACATCGTAGCTGTAATCACGTCATGCTACGGTACGTACCTTCCATCTGTAGTCCCCAGTGGCTAGCGTGCGTAACACAGGAAGCAGATAACAGGTTAGTAGCTGACAACAGGTGAAGACAATGGGGGTTGAGCAGCAGTTTGGGCCGGAGAGGGGAAGGGGTGCAGGAACAGGGTTTTAGACCGGGAAACATTAAGCAACAGACCTGCAAACATCTCTGTTCTGGGGAACGCAGCTCATATCAACACAGACATGCTCTAGTCTAGTAGGATAGAGTGTAATTACAGTCCATGCTCTAGTCTAGTAGGATAGAGTGTAATTACAGTCCATGCTCTAGTCTAGTAGGATAGAGTGTAATTACAGTCCATGCTCTAGTCTAGTAGGATAGAGTGTAATTACAGTCCATGCTCTAGTCTAGTAGGGTACAGTGTGATTACAGTCCATGCTCTAGTCTAGTAGGATACAGTGTAATTACAGTCCATGCTCTAGTCTAGTAGGATACAGTGTAATTACAGTCCATGCTCTAGTCTAGTAGGATAGAGTGTGATTACAGTCCATGCTCTAGTCTAGTAGGGTACAGTGTAATTACAGTCCATGCTCTAGTCTAGTAGGATACAGTGTAATTACAGTCCATGCTCTAGTCTAGTAGGATAGAGTGTAATTACAGTCCATGCTCTAGTCTAGTAGGATAGAGTGTGATTACAGTCCATGCTCTAGTCTAGTAGGATAGAGTGTGATTACAGTCCATGCTCTAGTCTAGTAGGATACAGTGTAATTACAGTCCATGCTCTAGTCTAGTAGGGTACAGTGTAATTACAGTCCATGCTCTAGTCTAGTAGGATACAGTGTAATTACAGTCCATGCTCTAGTCTAGTAGGATAGAGTGTAATTACAGTCCATGCTCTAGTCTAGTAGGATAGAGTGTGATTACAGTCCATGCTCTAGTCTAGTAGGATAGAGTGTGATTACAGTCCATGCTCTAGTCTAGTAGGATACAGTGTAATTACAGTCCATGCTCTAGTCTAGTAGGGTACAGTGTAATTACAGTCCATGCTCTAGTCTAGTAGGATAGAGTGTAATTACAGTCCATGCTCTAGTAGGGTACAGTGTAATTACAGTCCATGCTCTAGTCTAGTAGGGTACAGTGTAATTACAGTCCATGCTCTAGTAGGGTACAGTGTAATTACAGTCCATGCTCTAGTCTAGTAGGGTACAGTGTGATTACAGTCCATGCTCTAGTCTAGTAGGGTACAGTGTAATTACAGTCCATGCTCTAGTAGGGTACAGTGTAATTACAGTCCATGCTCTAGTCTAGTAGGATACAGTGTAATTACAGTCCATGCTCTAGTAGGGTACAGTGTAATTACAGTCCATGCTCTAGTCTAGTAGGGTACAGTGTGATTACAGTCCATGCTCTAGTCTAGTAGGGTACAGTGTAATTACAGTCCATGCTCTAGTAGGGTACAGTGTAATTACAGCCCATGCTCTAGTCTAGTAGGGTACAGTGTAATTACAGTCCATGCTCTAGTCTAGTAGGATACAGTGTGATTACAGTCCATGCTCTAGTCTAGTAGGATACAGTGTAATTACAGTCCATGCTCTAGTCTAGTAGGATACAGTGTAATTACAGTCCATGCTCTAGTAGGGTACAGTGTAATTACAGTCCATGCTCTAGTCTAGTAGGGTACAGTGTGATTACAGTCCATGCTCTAGTCTAGTAGGGTACAGTGTAATTACAGTCCATGCTCTAGTAGGGTACAGTGTAATTACAGCCCACGCTCTAGTCTAGTAGGGTACAGTGTAATTACAGTCCATGCTCTAGTCTAGTAGGATACAGTGTGATTACAGTCCATGCTCTAGTCTAGTAGGAAACAGTGTAATTACAGTCCATGCTCTGGTCTAGTAGGAAACAGTTACCCATCCTGTCTAGTTGTGTTGATGGGCTGGTATACATGTGTTTTACCAGTCCTGTCTAGTTGTGTTGATGGGGTCAGTATAAATGTGTTTTACCAGTCCTGTCTAGTTGTGTTGATGGGTCAGTATAAATGTGTTTTACCAGTCCTGTCTAGTTGTGTTGATGGGTCAGTATAAATGTGTTTTACCAGTCCTGTCTAGTTGTGTTGATGGGCCGGTATACATGTGTTTGATGGTATACATGTGTTTTACCAGTCCTGTCTAGTTGTGTTGATGGGTCAGTATAAATGTGTTTTACCAGTCCTGTCTAGTTGTGTTGATGGGCTGGTATACATGTGTTTTACCAGTCCTGTCTAGTTGTGTTGATGGGGTGGTATACATGGGTTTTACCAGTCCTGTCTAGTTGTGTTGATGGTATACATGTGTTTTACCAGTCCTGTCTAGTTGTGTTGATGGTATACATGTGTTTTACCAGTCCTGTCTAGTTGTATTGATGGGCTGGTATACATGTGTTTTACCCATCCTGTCTAGTTGTGTTGATGGGGTCAGTATAAATGTGTTTTACCAGTCCTGTCTAGTTGTGTTGATGGGTCAGTATAAATGTGTTTTACCAGTCCTGTCTAGTTGTGTTGATGGGTCAGTATAAATGTGTTTTACCAGTCCTGTCTAGTTGTGTTGATGGGTCAGTATAAATGTGTTTTACCAGTCCTGTCTAGTTGTGTTGATGGGTCGGTATACATGTGTTTTACCCATCCTGTCTAGTTGTGTTGATGGGGTCAGTATAAATGTGTTTTACCCATCCTGTCTAGTTGTGTTGATGGGGTCAGTATAAATGTGTTTTACCCATCCTGTCTAGTTGTGTTGATGGGGTCAGTATAAATGTGTTTTACCCATCCTGTCTAGTTGTGTTGATGGGGTCAGTATACATGTGTTTTACCAGTCCTGTCTAGTTGTGTTGATGGGGTCAGTATACATGTGTTTTACCAGTCCTGTCTAGTTGTGTTGATGGGGTCAGTATACATGTGTTTTACCAGTAATGTCTCGTTGTGTTGATGGGGTCAGTATACATGTGTTTTACCTCTCACTGACAGGAAGAGTGGGTCGTTCAGGTAATTTGATGCAAGGCGTTTCCGCTGGAAAGTGGAAAGTGAGGAGAGAAACAGAGAAAATGTTTACTTCCTTCACCTCAGACACAACAGGAATTCTAGCTCTGCTTATCGACTCTCAACAGCATTCACTGAATTCTCCCAAGTTTACACGGAAAGCACTTTAGTAGAAAGACTGCAGCACACGTTTTGGGACAGGGTAACTGAACATCATGTATGACGTTCTGGGGAAAGCACAAGGCACCAGCTCCAACAGACATGAACCAAAGTGCAGCTGAACATACCTGAACCCATCAGAGACTAAGGCCATAAGAGACTAAGGCCATAAGAGACTAAGGCCATCAGAGACTAAGGCCATCAGAGACTAAGGCCATCAGAGACTAAGGCCATCAGAGACTAAGGCCTGTCTAAACTGAACCCATCAGAGACTAAGGCCTGTCTAAACTGAACCCATCAGAGACTAAGGCCATCAGAGACTAAGGCCTGTCTAAACTGAACCCATCAGAGACTAAGGCCATCAGAGACTAAGGCCTGTCTAAACTGAACCCATCAGAGACTAAGACCATCAGAGTCTAAGGCCATCAGAGACTAAGGCCTGTCTAAACTGAACCCATCAGAGACTAAGGCCATCAGAGACTAAGGCCATCAGAGACTAAGGCTATCAGAGACTAAGGCCATCGGAGACTAAGGCCATCAGAGACTAAGGCATTCAGAGACTAAGGCCATCAGAGACTAAGGCCTGTCTAAACTGAACCCATCAGAGACTAAGGCCTGTCTAAACTGAACCCATCAGAGACTAAGGCCATCAGAGACTAAGGCCTGTCTAAACTGAACCCATCAGAGACTAAGGCCATCAGAGACTAAGGCCTGTCTAAACTGAACCCATCAGAGACTAAGGCCATCAGAGACTAAGGCCATCAGAGTCTAAGGCCATCAGAGACTAAGGCCTGTCTAAACTGAACCCATCAGAGACTAAGGCCATCAGAGACTAAGGCTATCAGAGACTAAGGCCATCGGAGACTAAGGCCATCAGAGACTAAGGCATTCAGAGACTAAGGCCATCAGAGACTAAGGCCATCAGAGACTAAGGCCATCAGAGACTAAGGCCTGTCTAAACTGAACCCATCAGAGACTAAGGCCATCAGAGACTAAGGCCTATCTAAACTGAACCCATCAGAGACTAAGGCCATCAGAGACTAAGGCCATCAGAGACTAAGGCCATCAGAGACTAAGGCCTGTCTAAACTGAACCCATCAGAGACTAAGGCCATCAGAGACTAAGGCCTGTCTAAACTGAACCCATCAGAGACTAAGACCATCAGAGTCTAAGGCCATCAGAGACTAAGGCTATCAGAGACTAAGGCCATCGGAGACTAAGGCCATCAGAGACTAAGGCATTCAGAGACTAAGGCCATCAGAGACTAAGGCCATCAGAGACTAAGGCCATCAGAGACTAAGGCCTGTCTAAACTGAACCCATCAGAGACTAAGGCCTGTCTAAACTGAACCCATCAGAGACTAAGGCCATCAGAGTCTAAGGCCATCAGAGACTAAGGCCTGTCTAAACTGAACCCATCAGAGACTAAGGCCATCAGAGACTAAGGCCATCAGAGACTAAGGCCATCAGAGACTAAGGCATTCAGAGACTAAGGCCATCAGAGACTAAGGCCATTAGAGACTAAGGCCATCAGAGACTAAGGCCTGTCTAAACTGAACCCATCAGAGACTAAGGCCTGTCTAAACTGAACCCATCAGAGACTAAGGCCATCAGAGACTAAGGCCATCAGAGACTAAGGCCTGTCTAAACTGAACCCATTAGAGACTAAGGCCATCAGAGACTAAGGCCATCAGAGACTAAGGTCATCAGAGACTAAGGCCATCAGAGACTAAGGCCATCAGAGACTAAGGCCTGTCTAAACTGAACCCATCAGAGACTAAGGCCATCAGAGACTAAGGCCTGTCTAAACTGAACCCATCAGAGACTAAGGCCATCAGAGACTAAGGCCTGTCTAAACTGAACCCATCAGAGACTAAGGCCATCAGAGACGAAGGCCTGTCTAAACTGAACCCATCAGAGACTAAGGCCATCAGAGACTAAGGCCTGTCTAAACTGAACCCATCAGAGACTAAGGCCATCAGAGACTAAGGCCATCAGAGACTAAGGCCATCAGAGACTAAGGCCTGTCTAAACTGAACCCATCAGAGACTAAGGCCATCAGAGACTAAGGCCTGTCTAAACTGAACCCATCAGAGACTAAGGCCTGTCTAAACTGAACCCATCAGAGACTAAGGCCATCAGAGACTAAGGCCTGTCTAAACTGAACCCATCAGAGACTAAGGCCATCAGAGACTAAGGCCATCAGAGACTAAGGCCATCAGAGACTAAGGCCTGTCTAAACTGAACCCATCAGAGACTAAGGCCTGTCTAAACTGAACCCATCAGAGACTAAGGCCATCAGAGACTAAGGCCTGTCTAAACCCTGAGACTAAGGCCATCAGAGACTAAGGCCATCAGAGACTAAGGCCATCAGAGACTAAGGCCATCAGAGACTAAGGCCTGTCTAAAAACTGAACCCATCAGAGACTAAGGCCTGTCTAAACTGAACCCATCAGAGACTAAGGCCATCAGAGACTAAGGCCTGTCTAAACTGAACCCATCAGAGACTAAGGCCATCAGAGACTAAGGCCATCAGAGACTAAGGCCATCAGAGACTAAGGCCAAGGCCTGTCTAAACTGAACCCATCAGAGACTAAGGCCTGTCTAAACTGAACCCATCAGAGACTAAGGCCATCAGAGACTAAGGCCTGTCTAAACTGAACCCATCAGAGACTAAGGCCATCAGAGACTAAGGCCATCAGAGACTAAGGCCATCAGAGACTAAGGCCTGTCTAAACTGAACCCATCAGAGACTAAGGCCTGTCTAAACTGAACCCATCAGAGACTAAGGCCATCAGAGACTAAGGCCTGTCTAAACTGAACCCATCAGAGACTAAGGCCATCAGAGACTAAGGCCATCAGAGACTAAGGCCATCAGAGACTAAGGCCTGTCTAAACTGAACCCATCAGAGACTAAGGCCTGTCTAAACTGAACCCATCAGAGACTAAGGCCATCAGAGACTAAGGCCTGTCTAAACTGAACCCATCAGAGACTAAGGCCATCAGAGACTAAGGCCATCAGAGACTAAGGCCTGTCTAAACTGAACCCATCAGAGACTAAGGCCATCAGAGACTAAGGCCATCAGAGACTAAGGTCATCAGAGACTAAGGCCATCAGAGACTAAGGTCATCAGAGACTAAGGCCATCAGAGACTAAGGTCATCAGAGACTAAGGCCATCAGAGACTAAGGCCATCAGAGACTAAGGCCTGTCTAAACTGAACCCATCAGAGACTAAGGCCATCAGAGACTAAGGCCATCAGAGACTAAGGTCATCAGAGACTAAGGCCATCAGAGACTAAGGCCATCAGAGACTAAGGCCATCAGAGACTAAGGCCTGTCTAAACTGAACCCATCAGAGACTAAGGCCATCAGAGACTGTCACATTTATGTTAATTAGTATGTAACATTTATGTTAATTAGGACGTTGAGAGATATGTGTGTTTGAAATGTGTAAGAGATGTTAGACATACAGTATGTAACATTTATGCGAATTAGTATGTAACATTTATGCTAATTAGTATGTGACATTTATGCTAATTAGTATGTAACATGTATGTTAATTAGGACGTTGAGTAGTACTAGTTTAAATAAGGGTCGATTGTCCGCGCCAGTGCTGAAATCTTAATTAGCAGAATAAAAAATAAAAAATCCCCCCCAGAAATCTGTCAGTTTAAGCTAGATATAGATATATCTCTTACACATTTCAAACACACATATCTCTCAACGTCATAATTAACATAAATGTGACATACTAATTCCCATAAATGTTACGTACTGTATGTCTAATATCTCTTACACATTTCAAACACACATATCTCTCAACATCCTAATTAACATAAATGTGACATACTAATTAACATAAATGTTACATACTAATTAGCATAAATGTTACATACTAATTAACATAAATGTTACATACTAATTAACATAAATGGTACATGCTAATTAACATAAATGTTATGTACTGTATGTCTAACATCTCTTACACATTTCAAACACACATATCTCTCCTGAACAGCTCTGACCGACTTTCAGATAACATTTATTCAACTATTGCAGCTCTTTGAACCAGACAAAAAGGGTACCTCTGGTTGGACCAGGCCGCTGTAGGCTGGGTTGGCTGTGCTCCGCCTCTTCCTCTCCTGTCTCTTGGTCTGGATCTCTGCCATGGTAGAGGAACACAGGCTTATGTTACAGAGGTTTAGATACACACAGCCGGTACAGCTAGATGGGTCAGACAGACAGGTAGACACAGCCGGTACAGCTAGATGGGACAGGTAGACACAGCCGGTACAGCTAGATGGGACAGACAGACAGGTAGACACAGCCGGTACAGCTAGATGGGACAGACAGACAGGTAGACACAGCCGGTACAGCTAGATGTGTCAGACAGACAGGTAGACACAGCCGGTACAGCTAGATGGGTCAGACAGACAGGTAGACACAGCCAGTACAGCTATATGGGACAGACAGACAGGTAGACACAGCCAGTACAGCTATATGGGACAGACAGACAGGTAGACACAGCCAGTACAGCTAGATGGGTCAGACAGACAGGTAGACACAGCCGGTACAGCTAGATGGGACAGGTAGACACAGCCGGTACAGCTAGATGGGACAGACAGGTAGACACAGCCGGTACAGCTAGATGGGACAGACAGGTAGACACAGCCGGTACAGCTAGATGGGACAGGTAGACACAGCCGGTACAGCTAGATGGGACAGACAGGTAGACACAGCCGGTACAGCTAGATGGGACAGGTAGACACAGCCGGTACAGCTAGATGGGACAGACAGACAGGTAGACACAGCCAGTACAGCTAGATGGGACAGACAGACAGGTAGACACAGCCGGTACAGCTAGATGGGACAGACAGACAGACAGGTAGACACAGCCGGTACAGGTAAAATATATATCTGCCACTGATGTGTGGATGAACAGGTTTTAACACAGTGATACTAGCCAGAGCAGTGTGTGGGTTTCTCTGTTCATTCTCTGTGTGGGTAAAAACAGTGATACTAGCCAGAGCAGTGTGTGGGTTTCTCTGTTCATTCAAGTTCTCTCATTGTTACCACCTGCCATAAGACAGCAAAGATGTGCCAATGAATTCTGATGAGTTTAATTCAATTAGTGTCAGAGGAAGAACTCACCTTCCAGTGTCTCTGTAGTGACCAGGCCAAGAGCCACCATGAAGGACATTTTCTGTAGGGGAGAGGGGACACGTTAGTGTGACACCCATATGAATACCATACAGGTGGAGAGGGGACATGTTACAGTGTGACACCCATATGAATACCATACAGGTGGAGAGGGGACATGTTAGAGTGTGACACCCATATGAATACCATACAGGTGGAGAGGGGACATGTTAGAGTGTGACACCCATATGAATACCATACAGGTGGAGAGGGGACATGTTAGAGTGTGACACCCATATGAATACCATACAGGTGGAGAGGGGACACGTTACAGTGACACCCATATGAATAACATACAGGTGGAGAGGGGACATGTTACAGTGTGACACCATATGAATACCATACAGGTGGAGAGGGGACACGTTACAGTGTGACACCCATATGAATAACATACAGGTGGAGAGGGGACACGTTACAGTGTGACACCCATATGAATACCATACAGGTGGAGAGGGGACATGTTACAGTGTGACACCCATATGAATACCATACAGGTGGAGAGGGGACATGTTACATTGTGACCCCCATATGAATACCATACAGGTGGAGAGGGGACACGTTACAGTGTGACACCCATATGAATACCATACAGGTGGAGAGGGGACATGTTACAGTGTGACACCCATATGAATACCATACAGGTGGAGAGGGGACATGTTACATTGTGACCCCCATATGAATACCATACAGGTGGAGAGGGGACACGTTACAGTGTGACACCCATATGAATACCATACAGGTGGAGAGGGGACACGTTACAGTGTGACACCCATATGAATAGCATACAGGTGGAGAGGGGACATGTTACAGTGTGACACCCATATGAATACCATACAGGTGGAGAGGGGACACGTTACAGTGTGACACCCATATGAATAACATACAGGTGGAGAGGGGACACGTTACAGTGTGACACCCATATGAATACCATACAGGTGGAGAGGGGACATGTTACAGTGTGACACCCATATGAATACCATGCAGTTGGAGAGGGGACACGTTACAGTGTGACACCCATATGAATAACATACAGGTGGAGAGGGGACACGTTACAGTGTGACACCATATGAATACCATACAGGTGGAGAGGGGACACGTTACAGTGTGACACCCATATGAATAACATACAGGTGGAGAGGGGACACGTTACAGTGTGACACCCATATGAATAGCATACAGGTGGAGAGGGGACATGTTACAGTGTGACACCCATATGAATACCATACAGGTGGAGAGGGGACATGTTAGAGTGTGACACCCATATGAATACCATACAGGTGGAGAGGGGACATGTTAGAGTGTGACACCCATATGAATACCATACAGGTGGAGAGGGGACATGTTAGAGTGTGACACCCATATGAATACCATACAGGTGGAGAGGGGACACGTTACAGTGACACCCATATGAATAACATACAGGTGGAGAGGGGACATGTTACAGTGTGACACCATATGAATACCATACAGGTGGAGAGGGGACACGTTACAGTGTGACACCCATATGAATAACATACAGGTGGAGAGGGGACACGTTACAGTGTGACACCCATATGAATACCATACAGGTGGAGAGGGGACATGTTACAGTGTGACACCCATATGAATACCATACAGGTGGAGAGGGGACATGTTACATTGTGACCCCCATATGAATACCATACAGGTGGAGAGGGGACACGTTACAGTGTGACACCCATATGAATACCATACAGGTGGAGAGGGGACATGTTACAGTGTGACACCCATATGAATACCATACAGGTGGAGAGGGGACACGTTACAGTGTGACACCCATATGAATACCATACAGGTGGAGAGGGGACATGTTACAGTGTGACACCATATGAATACCATACAGGTGGAGAGGGGACACGTTACAGTGTGACACCCATATGAATACCATACAGGTGGAGAGGGGACACGTTACAGTGTGACACCCATATGAATACCATACAGGTGGAGAGGGGACACGTTACAGTGTGACACGTTACAGTGTGACACCCATATGAATACCATACAGGTGGAGAGGGGACACGTTACAGTGTGACACCATATGAATACCATACAGGTGGAGAGGGGACATGTTACAGTGTGACACCATATGAATACCATACAGGTGGAGAGGGGACATGTTAGTGTGACACCCATATGAATACCATACAGGTGGAGAGGGGACACGTTACAGTGTGACACCCATATGAATAACATACAGGTGGAGAGGGGACACGTTACAGTGTGACACCCATATGAATACCATACAGGTGGAGAGGGGACATGTTACAGTGTGACCCCCATATGAATACCATACAGGTGGAGAAGGGACACGTTAGAGTGTGACACCCATATGAATAACATACAGGTGGAGAGGGGACACGTTACAGTGTGACACCATATTAATACCATACAGGTGGAGAGGGGACATGTTAGTGTGACACCCATATGAATACCATACAGGTGGAGAGGGGACACGTTACAGTGTGACACCCATATGAATACCATGCAAGTGGAGAGGGGACACGTTACAGTGTGACACCCATATGAATAGCATACAGGTGGAGAGGGGACATGTTACAGTGTGACACCCATATGAATACCATACAGGTGGAGAGGGGACACGTTACAGTGTGACACCCATATGAATACCATACAGGTGGAGAGGGGACACGTTACAGTGTGACACCCATATGAATACCATACAGGTGGAGAGGGGACACGTTACAGTGTGACACCATATGAATACCATACAGGTGGAGAGGGGACACGTTACAGTGTGACACCCATATGAATAACATACAGGTGGAGAGGGGACACGTTACAGTGTGACACCCATATGAATACCATACAGGTGGAGAGGGGACACGTTACAGTGTGACACCCATATGAATAACATACAGGTGGAGAGGGGACACGTTACAGTGTGACACCCATATGAATACCATACAGGTGGAGAGGGGACATGTTACAGTGTGACCCCCATATGAATACCATACAGGTGGAGAAGGGACACGTTAGAGTGTGACACCCATATGAATAACATACAGGTGGAGAGGGGACACGTTACAGTGTGACACCATATGAATACCATACAGGTGGAGAGGGGACACGTTACAGTGTGACACCCATATGAATACCATACAGGTGGAGAGGGGACATGTTACAGTGTGACACCAATATGAATACCATACAGGTGGAGAGGGGACACGTTACAGTGTGACACCCATATGAATACCATACAGGTGGAGAGGGGACATGTTAGTGTGACACCCATATGAATACCCTGTCTGGGTCCCTCCCTCCCTGTCTGGGTCTATTACCCTCCCTCCCTCCCTGTCTGGGTCCCTCCCTCCCTGTCTGGGTCCCTCCCTCCCTCCCTGTCTGGGTCTATTACCCTCCCTCCCTATCTGGGTCCCTCCCCCCCTGTCTGGGTCCCTCCCTCCCTCCCTGTCTGGGTCTATTACCCTCCCTCCCTATCTGGGTCCCTCCCTCCCTCCCTGTCTGGGTCCCTCCCTCCCTCCCTGTCTGGGTCTATTACCCTCCCTCCCTATCTGGGTCCCTCCCTCCCTGTCTGGGTCCCTCCCTCCCTCCCTGTCTGGGTCTATTACCCTCCCTCCCTATCTGGGTCCCTCCCTCCCTCCCTGTCTGGGTCCCTCCCTCCCTGTCTGGGTCTATTACCCTCCCTCCCTGTCTGGGTCTATTACCCTCCCTCCCTGTCTGGGTCTATTACCCTCCCTCCCTATCTGGGTCCCTCCCTCCCTGTCTGGGTCCCTCCCTCCCTCCCTGTCTAGGTCTATTACCCTCCCTCCCTCCCTCCCTCCCTGTCTGGGTCCCTCCCTCCCTCCCTGTCTGGGTCTATCTCCCTCCCTCCCCTCCCCCTCCCCTCCCTCCCTGTCTCTCTCTCTCATTAGTCTCTCTCTCTCATTATCCAAACACTCTCTTTCACCCTGCCACTCTCACTCTCCTCTACAATGTCTGGAATGTTCTACTACTCGGGTGTCATAGGCTTGTTTTCTCCCTCAAGTACTCCAGGTAGAGGTGGGCAGGGTGGGAGCAGGGCTAGTACGTGTGGTTTCCTAGCAACAGCAACACTTAGTAGTAAGGGAACCGTTGTGATGTCTCCCCCAGTGACCCCTGTGTTCCATGTCACGTGATCCATCTCTGAATCAGTCAGTCCGTAGTGAATCACTCTCATTAGTAACTGCTTGTTGAATCAATCAGTCCGTAGTGAATCAGTCTGTCCGTAGTGAATCACTCTCATTAGTCACTGCTTGTTGAATCAGTCAGTCCGTAGTGAATCACTCTCATTAGTAACTGCTTGTTGAATCAGTCAGTCCGTAGTGAATCAGTCAGTCCATAGTGAATCACTCTCATTAGTAACTGCTTGTTGAATCAGTCAGTCCGTAGTGAATCACTCTCATTAGTAACTGCTTGTTGAATCAGTCAGAAAGTGAATCACTCTCATTAGTAACTGCTTGTTGAATCAGTCAGTCCGTAGTGAATCACTCTCATAGTTACTGCTTGTTGAATCAGTCAGAAAGTGAATCACTCTCATTAGTAACTGCTTGTTGAATCAGTCAGTCCGTAGTGAATCAGTCAGTCCGTAGTGAATCACTCTCATTAGTCACTGCTTGTTGAATCAGTCAGTCCGTAGTGAATCACTCTCATTAGTCACTGCTTGTTGAATCAGTCAGAAAGTGAATCACTCTCATTAGTCACTGCTTGTTGAATCAGTCAGTCCGTAGTGAATCAGTCTCATTAGTCACTGCTTGTTGAATCAGTCAGTCCGTAGTGAATCACTCTCATTAGTCACTGCTTGTTGAATCAGTCAGTCCGTAGTGAATCATTCTCATTAGTCACTGCTTGTTGAATCAGTCAGTCCGTAGTGAATCACTCTCATTAGTCACTGCTTGTTGAGTCAATCAGTCCGTAGTGAATCACTCTCATTAGTCACTGCTTGTTGAATCAGTCAGAAAGTGAATCACTCTCATTAGTCACTGCTTGTTGAATCAGTCAGTCCGTAGTGAATCACTCTCATTAGTCACTGCTTGTTGAATCAGTCAGTCCGTAGTGAATCACTCTCATTAGTCACTGCTTGTTGAATCAGTCAGTCCGTAGTGAATCACTCTCATTAGTCACTGCTTGTTGAATCAGTCAGTCCGTAGTGAATCACTCTCATTAGTCACTGCTTGTTGAATCAGTCAGAAAGTGAATCACTCTCATTAGTTGCTTGTTGAACCAGGGACAGAGGGGGACGAGGGATCAGAGAGGGGGACGAGGGATAGTCAGGGGATTCTCATTAGTCACTGGTTGTTAGAGGGTTTCATTAGTCAGGGAAAGGAAGGCTGAGTCAGGATTATCTGGGATTATCTAGTCAGTCCGTAGTGAATAATTAGATGGATTAACCAATCAGAGTTAGAGTGATCAGATAGATAGACATCTGCTCCAGCTCTGAGTCAGCAGTAGCACCATACCGGAGAACCTGATAGTCAGCAGTAGCACCATACCGGAGAACCTGATAGTCAGCAGTAGCACCATACCGGAGAACCTGATAGTCAGCAGTAGCACCATACCGGAGAACCTGATAGTCAGCAGTAGCACCATATCAGAGAACCTGATAGTCAGCAGTAGCACCATCAGAGAACCTGATAGTCAGCAGTAGCACCATCAGAGAACCTGATAGTCAGCAGTAGCACCATATCAGAGAACCTGATAGTCAGCAGTAGCACCATACCGGAGAACCTGATAGTCAGCAGTAGCACCATATCAGAGAACCTGATAGTCAGCAGTAGCACCATATCAGAGAACCCAGCAGTAGCACCATACCGGAGAACCTGATAGTCAGCAGTAGCACCATACCGGAGAACCTGATAGTCAGCAGTAGCACCATATCAGAGAACCTGATAGTCAGCAGTAGCACCATACCGGAGAACCTGATAGTCAGCAGTAGCACCATATCAGAGAACCTGATAGTCAGCAGTAGCACCATACCGGAGAACCTGATAGTCAGCAGTAGCACCATATCAGAGAACCTGATAGTCAGCAGTAGAACCATATAAGAGAACCTGATAGTCAGCAGTAGCACCATATCAGAGAACCCAGCAGTAGCACCATATCAGAGAACCTGATAGTCAGCAGTAGAACCATATAAGAGAACCTGATAGTCAGCAGTAGCACCATATCAGAGAACCCAGCAGTAGCACCATATCAGAGAACCTGATAGTCAGCAGTAGAACCATATAAGAGAACCTGATAGTCAGCAGTAGCACCATCAGAGAACCTGATAGTCAGCAGTAGCACCATATCAGAGAACCTGATAGTCAGCAGTAACACCATATCAGAGAACCTGATAGTCAGCAGTAGCACCAATCCAGAGAACCTGATAGTCAGCAGTAGCACCATACCGGAGAACCTGATAGTCAGCAGTAGCACCATACCGGAGAACCTGATAGTCAGCAGTAGCACCATACCGGAGACCCTGATAGTCAGCAGTAGCACCATATAAGAGAACCCTGCAGTAGAGCCATATCAGAGAACCCTGCAGTAGAACCATATCAGAGAACCTGATAGTCAGCAGTATCACCATATCAGAGAACCTGATAGTCAGCAGTAGCACCAAACCAGAGACCCTGATAGTCAGCAGTAGCACCAAACCAGAGACCCTGATAGTCAGCAGTAGCACCAAACCAGAGACCCTGATAGTCAGCAGTAGCACCAAACCAGAGACCCTGATAGTCAGCAGTAGTACCAAACCAGAGACCCTGATAGTCAGCAGTAGCACCAAACCAGAGACCCTGATAGTCAGCAGTAGCACCAAACCAGAGACCCTGATAGTCAGCAGTAGCACCAAACCAGAGACCCTGATAGTCAGCAGTAGCACCATACCAGAGACCCTGATAGTCAGCAGTAGCACCATATCAGAGACCCTGATAGTCAGCAGTAGCACCATATCAGAGAACCTGATAGTCAGCAGTAGCACCATACCGGAGAACCTGATAGTCAGCAGTAGCACCATACCGGAGAACCTGATAGTCAGCAGTAGCACCATCAGAGAACCTGATAGTCAGCAGTAGCACCATATCAGAGAACCTGATAGTCAGCAGTAGCACCATACCAGAGACCCTGATAGTCAGCAGTAGCACCAAACCAGAGACCCTGATAGTCAGCAGTAGCACCATACCAGAGATCCTTATAGTCAGCAGTAGCACCATACCAGAGAACCTCATAGTCAGCAGTATCACCATACCAGAGAACCTCATAGTCAGCAGTAGCACCATACCAGAGAACCTGATAGTCAGCAGTAGCACCATACCGGAGAACCTGATAGTCAGCAGTAGCACCATACCGGAGAACCTGATAGTCAGCAGTAGCACCATCAGAGAACCTGATAGTCAGCAGTAGCACCATATCAGAGAACCTGATAGTCAGCAGTAGCACCATACCAGAGACCCTGATAGTCAGCAGTAGCACCAAACCAGAGACCCTGATAGTCAGCAGTAGCACCATACCAGAGATCCTTATAGTCAGCAGTAGCACCATACCAGAGAACCTCATAGTCAGCAGTATCACCATACCAGAGAACCTCATAGTCAGCAGTAGCACCATACCAGAGATCCTTATAGTCAGCAGTAGCACCATACCAGAGACCCTTATAGTCAGCAGTAGCACCATACCAGAGATCCTTATAGTCAGCAGTAGCACCATACCAGAGACCCTTATAGTCAGCAGTAGCACCATACCAGAGACCCTTATAGTCAGCAGTAGCACCATACCAGAGACCCTTATAGTCAGCAGTAGCACCAAACCAGAGATCCTTATAGTCAGCAGTATCACCATACCAGAGTCCCTTATAGTCAGCAGTAGCACCATATCAGAGACCCTTATAGTCAGCAGTAGCACCATATCAGAGACCCTTATAGTCAGCAGTAGCACCATACCAGAGAACCTGATAGTCAGCAGTAGCACCATACCAGAGAACCTGATAGTCAGCAGTAGCACCATATCAGAGATCCTTTTAGTCAGCAGTAGCACCAAACCAGAGACCCTTATAGTCAGCAGTAGCACCATACCAGAGACCCTTATAGTCAGCAGTAGCACCAAACCAGAGACCCTTATAGTCAGCAGTAGCACCATACCAGAGACCCTTATAGTCAGCAGTAGCACCAAACCAGAGATCCTTATAGTCAGCAGTAGCACCATACCAGAGATCCTTATAGTCAGCAGTAGCACCAAACCAGAGATCCTTATAGTCAGCAGTAGCACCATATCAGAGATCCTTATAGTCAGCAGTATCACCATACCAGAGACCCTTATAGTCAGCAGTATCACCATACCAGAGACCCTGATAGTCAGCAGTATCACCATACCAGAGACCCTTATAGTCAGCAGTAGCACCATACCAGAGAACCCAGCAGTAGCACCATACCGGAGAACCTGATAATCAGCAGTAGCACCATACCAGAGACCCTTATAGTCAGCAGTATCACCATACCAGAGACCCTTATAGTCAGCAGTATCACCATACCAGAGACCCTTATAGTCAGCAGTAGCACCATATCAGAGATCCTTATAGTCAGCAGTATCACCATACCAGAGACCCTTATAGTCAGCAGTATCACCATATCAGAGACCCTGATAGTCAGCAGTATCACCAAACCAGAGATCCTTATAGTCAGCAGTATCACCATACCAGAGACCCTTATAGTCAGCAGTAGCACCATACCAGAGATCCTTATAGTCAGCAGTAGCACCATACCAGAGATCCTTATAGTCAGCAGTATCACCATACCAGAGACCCTTATAGTCAGCAGTAGCACCATATCAGAGACCTGATAGTCAGCAGTATCACCATACCAGAGACCCTTATAGTCAGCAGTATCACCATACCAGAGATCCTTATAGTCAGCAGGAGCACCATACCAGAGATCCTTATAGTCAGCAGTAGCACCATACCAGAGATCCTTATAGTCAGCAGTAGCACCATACCAGAGATCCTTATAGTCAGCAGTAGCACCATACCAGAGATCCTTATAGTCAGCAGTATCACCATACCAGAGACCCTTATAGTCAGCAGTAGCACCATACCAGAGACCCTTATAGTCAGCAGTAGCACCATACCAGAGACCCTTATAGTCAGCAGTATCACCATACCAGAGACCCTTATAGTCAGCAGTAGCACCCTACCAGAGACCCTTATAGTCAGCAGTATCACCATACCAGAGACCCTGATAGTCAGCAGTAGCACCCTACCAGAGATCCTTATAGTCAGCAGTAGCACCATACCAGAGACCCTGATAGTCAGCAGTAGCACCATACCAGAGAAACTGATAGTCAGCAGTATCACCCTACCAGAGATCCTTATAGTCAGCAGTAGCACCAAACCAGAGACCCTGATAGTCAGCAGTATCACCATACCAGAGACCCTTATAGTCAGCAGTAGCACCATACCAGAGAACCCAGCAGTAGCACCATACCGGAGAACCTGATAATCAGCAGTAGCACCATACCAGAGACCCTTATAGTCAGCAGTAGCACCATACCAGAGACCCTTATAGTCAGCAGTAGCACCATACCAGAGACCCTTATAGTCAGCAGTATCACCATACCAGAGACCCTTATAGTCAGCAGTAGCACCCTACCAGAGACCCTTATAGTCAGCAGTATCACCATACCAGAGACCCTGATAGTCAGCAGTAGCACCCTACCAGAGATCCTTATAGTCAGCAGTAGCACCATACCAGAGACCCTGATAGTCAGCAGTAGCACCATACCAGAGAACCTGATAGTCAGCAGTATCACCCTACCAGAGATCCTTATAGTCAGCAGTAGCACCAAACCAGAGACCCTGATAGTCAGCAGTATCACCATACCAGAGACCCTTATAGTCAGCAGTAGCACCATACCAGAGAACCCAGCAGTAGCACCATACCGGAGAACCTGATAATCAGCAGTATCACCATACCAGAGACCCTGATAGTCAGCAGTATCACCCTACCAGAGACCCTTATAGTCAGCAGTAGCACCATACCAGAGACCCTTATAGTCAGCAGTAGCACCATATCAGAGATCCTTATAGTCAGCAGTATCACCATACCAGAGACCCTTATAGTCAGCAGTATCACCATATCAGAGACCCTGATAGTCAGCAATATCACCAAACCAGAGATCCTTATAGTCAGCAGTATCACCATACCAGAGACCCTTATAGTCAGCAGTAGCACCATACCAGAGATCCTTATAGTCAGCAGTAGCACCATACCAGAGATCCTTATAGTCAGCAGTATCACCATACCAGAGACCCTTATAGTCAGCAGTAGCACCATATCAGAGACCCTGATAGTCAGCAGTATCACCATACCAGAGACCCTTATAGTCAGCAGTATCACCATACCAGAGATCCTTATAGTCAGCAGTAGCACCATACCAGAGATCCTTATAGTCAGCAGTAGCACCATACCAGAGATCCTTATAGTCAGCAGTAGCACCATACCAGAGATCCTTATAGTCAGCAGTAGCACCATACCAGAGATCCTTATAGTCAGCAGTATCACCATACCAGAGACCCTTATAGTCAGCAGTAGCACCATACCAGAGACCCTTATAGTCAGCAGTAGCACCATACCAGAGACCCTTATAGTCAGCAGTAGCACCCTACCAGAGATCCTTATAGTCAGCAGTAGCACCATACCAGAGACCCTTATAGTCAGCAGTATCACCATACCAGAGACCCTTATAGTCAGCAGTAGCACCCTACCAGAGACCCTTATAGTCAGCAGTATCACCATACCAGAGATCCTTATAGTCAGCAGTATCACCATACCAGAGATCCTTATAGTCAGCAGTATCACCATACCAGAGATCCTTATAGTCAGCAGTATCACCATACCAGAGACCCTTATAGTCAGCAGTAGCACCCTACCAGAGACCCTTATAGTCAGCAGTAGCACCATACCAGAGACCCTTATAGTCAGCAGTAGCACCCTACCAGAGACCCTGATAGTCAGCAGTATCACCATACCAGAGACCCTGATAGTCAGCAGTATCACCCTACCAGAGACCCTTATAGTCAGCAGTATCACCATACCAGAGACCCTTATAGTCAGCAGTATCACCATACCAGAGACCCTGATAGTCAGCAGTATCACCCTACCAGAGACCCTTATAGTCAGCAGTAGCACCATACCAGAGACCCTGATAGTCAGCAATATCACCCTACCAGAGACCCTTATAGTCAGCAGTATCACCATACCAGAGACCCTTATAGTCAGCAGTATCACCATACCAGAGACCCTGATAGTCAGCAGTATCACCCTACCAGAGACCCTTATAGTCAGCAGTAGCACCATACCAGAGACCCTGATAGTCAGCAGTATCACCCTACCAGAGACCCTTATAGTCAGCAGTAGCACCATACCAGAGACCCTGATAGTCAGCAGTATCACCATACCAGAGACCCTTATAGTCAGCAGTATCACCATACCAGAGACCCTTATAGTCAGCAGTAGCACCAAACCAGAGACCCTTATAGTCAGCAGTAGCACCATACCAGAGACCCTGATAGTCAGCAGTATCACCCTACCAGAGACCCTTATAGTCAGCAGTATCACCATACCAGAGATCCTTATAGTCAGCAGTATCACCATACCAGAGATCCTTATAGTCAGCAGTATCACCATATCAGAGATCCTTATAGTCAGCAGTATCACCATACCAGAGATCCTTATAGTCAGCAGTATCACCATACCAGAGAACCTCATAGTCAGCAGTATCACCATACCAGAGATCCTTATAGTCAGCAGTATCACCATACCAGAGAACCTCATAGTCAGCAGTATCACCATACCAGAGATCCTTATAGTCAGCAGTATCACCATACCAGAGATCCTTATAGTCAGCAGTATCACCCTACCAGAGATCCTTATAGTCAGCAGTATCACCATACCAGAGATCCTTATAGTCAGCAGTATCACCATACCAGAGATCCTTATAGTCAGCAGTATCACCATACCAGAGACCCTGATAGTCAGCAGTATCACCATACCAGAGATCCTTATAGTCAGCAGTATCACCATACCAGAGACCCTGATAGTCAGCAGTATCACCATACCAGAGACCCTTATAGTCAGCAGTAGCACCATACCAGAGACCCTGATAGTCAGCAGTAGCACCATACCAGAGATCCTTATAGTTAGCAGTATCACCCTACCAGAGACCCTTATAGTCAGCAGTATCACCATACCAGAGATCCTTATAGTCAGCAGTATCACCATACCAGAGACCCTTATAGTCAGCAGTATCACCATACCAGAGACCCTTATAGTCAGCAGTATCACCATACCAGAGACCCTTATAGTCAGCAGTATCACCATACCAGAGATCCTTATAGTCAGCAGTATCACCATACCAGAGACCCTTATAGTCAGCAGTATCACCCTACCAGAGACCCTGATAGTCAGCAGTAGCACCATACCAGAGATCCTTATAGTCAGCAGTAGCACCATACCAGAGATCCTTATAGTCAGCAGTAGCACCATACCAGAGATCCTTATAGTCAGCAGTAGCACCATACCAGAGATCCTTATAGTCAGCAGTATCACCATACCAGAGACCCTTATAGTCAGCAGTAGCACCATATCAGAGATCCTTATAGTCAGCAGTATCACCATACCAGAGACCCTGATAGTCAGCAGTAGCACCCTACCAGAGATCCTTATAGTCAGCAGTATCACCATACCAGAGACCCTGATAGTCAGCAGTAGCACCATACCAGAGACCCTTATAGTCAGCAGTATCACCATACCAGAGACCCTGATAGTCAGCAGTATCACCATACCAGAGACCCTTATAGTCAGCAGTAGCACCATACCAGAGAACCCAGCAGTAGCACCATACCGGAGAACCTGATAATCAGCAGTAGCACCATACCAGAGACCCTTATAGTCAGCAGTATCACCATACCAGAGACCCTTATAGTCAGCAGTATCACCATACCAGAGACCCTTATAGTCAGCAGTAGCACCATATCAGAGATCCTTATAGTCAGCAGTATCACCATACCAGAGACCCTTATAGTCAGCAGTATCACCATATCAGAGACCCTGATAGTCAGCAGTATCACCAAACCAGAGATCCTTATAGTCAGCAGTATCACCATACCAGAGACCCTTATAGTCAGCAGTAGCACCATACCAGAGATCCTTATAGTCAGCAGTAGCACCATACCAGAGATCCTTATAGTCAGCAGTATCACCATACCAGAGATCCTTATAGTCAGCAGTAGCACCATACCAGAGATCCTTATAGTCAGCAGTATCACCATACCAGAGACCCTTATAGTCAGCAGTAGCACCATATCAGAGACCCTGATAGTCAGCAGTATCACCATACCAGAGACCCTTATAGTCAGCAGTATCACCATACCAGAGATCCTTATAGTCAGCAGGAGCACCATACCAGAGATCCTTATAGTCAGCAGTAGCACCATACCAGAGATCCTTATAGTCAGCAGTAGCACCATACCAGAGATCCTTATAGTCAGCAGTAGCACCATACCAGAGATCCTTATAGTCAGCAGTATCACCATACCAGAGACCCTTATAGTCAGCAGTAGCACCATACCAGAGACCCTTATAGTCAGCAGTAGCACCATACCAGAGACCCTTATAGTCAGCAGTATCACCATACCAGAGACCCTTATAGTCAGCAGTAGCACCCTACCAGAGACCCTTATAGTCAGCAGTATCACCATACCAGAGACCCTGATAGTCAGCAGTAGCACCCTACCAGAGATCCTTATAGTCAGCAGTAGCACCATACCAGAGACCCTGATAGTCAGCAGTAGCACCATACCAGAGAACCTGATAGTCAGCAGTATCACCCTACCAGAGATCCTTATAGTCAGCAGTAGCACCAAACCAGAGACCCTGATAGTCAGCAGTATCACCATACCAGAGACCCTTATAGTCAGCAGTAGCACCATACCAGAGAACCCAGCAGTAGCACCATACCGGAGAACCTGATAATCAGCAGTAGCACCATACCAGAGACCCTTATAGTCAGCAGTAGCACCATACCAGAGACCCTTATAGTCAGCAGTAGCACCATACCAGAGACCCTTATAGTCAGCAGTATCACCATACCAGAGACCCTTATAGTCAGCAGTAGCACCCTACCAGAGACCCTTATAGTCAGCAGTATCACCATACCAGAGACCCTGATAGTCAGCAGTAGCACCCTACCAGAGATCCTTATAGTCAGCAGTAGCACCATACCAGAGACCCTGATAGTCAGCAGTAGCACCATACCAGAGAACCTGATAGTCAGCAGTATCACCCTACCAGAGATCCTTATAGTCAGCAGTAGCACCAAACCAGAGACCCTGATAGTCAGCAGTATCACCATACCAGAGACCTATAGTCAGCAGTAGCACCATACCAGAGAACCCAGCAGTAGCACCATACCGGAGAACCTGATAATCAGCAGTATCACCATACCAGAGACCCTGATAGTCAGCAGTATCACCCTACCAGAGACCCTTATAGTCAGCAGTAGCACCATACCAGAGACCCTTATAGTCAGCAGTAGCACCATATCAGAGATCCTTATAGTCAGCAGTATCACCATACCAGAGACCCTTATAGTCAGCAGTATCACCATATCAGAGACCCTGATAGTCAGCAATATCACCAAACCAGAGATCCTTATAGTCAGCAGTATCACCATACCAGAGACCCTTATAGTCAGCAGTAGCACCATACCAGAGATCCTTATAGTCAGCAGTAGCACCATACCAGAGATCCTTATAGTCAGCAGTATCACCATACCAGAGACCCTTATAGTCAGCAGTAGCACCATATCAGAGACCCTGATAGTCAGCAGTATCACCATACCAGAGACCCTTATAGTCAGCAGTATCACCATACCAGAGATCCTTATAGTCAGCAGTAGCACCATACCAGAGATCCTTATAGTCAGCAGTAGCACCATACCAGAGATCCTTATAGTCAGCAGTAGCACCATACCAGAGATCCTTATAGTCAGCAGTAGCACCATACCAGAGATCCTTATAGTCAGCAGTATCACCATACCAGAGACCCTTATAGTCAGCAGTAGCACCATACCAGAGACCCTTATAGTCAGCAGTAGCACCATACCAGAGACCCTTATAGTCAGCAGTAGCACCCTACCAGAGACCCTTATAGTCAGCAGTATCACCATACCAGAGACCCTTATAGTCAGCAGTAGCACCCTACCAGAGACCCTTATAGTCAGCAGTATCACCATACCAGAGACCCTGATAGTCAGCAGTAGCACCCTACCAGAGATCCTTATAGTCAGCAGTAGCACCATACCAGAGACCCTGATAGTCAGCAGTAGCACCATACCAGAGAACCTGATAGTCAGCAGTATCACCATACCAGAGACCCTTATAGTCAGCAGTAGCACCATACCAGAGACCCTGATAGTCAGCAGTAGCACCAAACCAGAGATCCTTATAGTCAGCAGTAGCACCATACCAGAGATCCTTATAGTCAGCAGTATCACCATACCAGAGACCCTTATAGTCAGCAGTATCACCATACCAGAGACCCTTATAGTCAGCAGTAGCACCATACCAGAGACCCTTATAGTCAGCAGTAGCACCCTACCAGAGACCCTGATAGTCAGCAGTATCACCATACCAGAGACCCTGATAGTCAGCAGTATCACCCTACCAGAGACCCTTATAGTCAGCAGTATCACCATACCAGAGACCCTTATAGTCAGCAGTATCACCATACCAGAGACCCTGATAGTCAGCAGTATCACCCTACCAGAGACCCTTATAGTCAGCAGTAGCACCATACCAGAGACCCTGATAGTCAGCAATATCACCCTACCAGAGACCCTTATAGTCAGCAGTATCACCATACCAGAGACCCTTATAGTCAGCAGTATCACCATACCAGAGATCCTTATAGTCAGCAGTATCACCCTACCAGAGACCCTTATAGTCAGCAGTATCACCATACCAGAGACCCTGATAGTCAGCAGTATCACCATACCAGAGACCCTTATAGTCAGCAGTAGCACCATACCAGAGACCCTGATAGTCAGCAGTATCACCATACCAGAGACCCTTATAGTCAGCAGTATCACCATACCAGAGACCCTTATAGTCAGCAGTAGCACCATACCAGAGATCCTTATAGTCAGCAGTATCACCATACCAGAGACCCTGATAGTCAGCAGTATCACCCTACCAGAGACCCTTATAGTCAGCAGTATCACCATACCAGAGATCCTTATAGTCAGCAGTATCACCATACCAGAGATCCTTATAGTCAGCAGTATCACCATACCAGAGATCCTTATAGTCAGCAGTATCACCATACCAGAGATCCTTATAGTCAGCAGTATCACCATACCAGAGATCCTTATAGTCAGCAGTATCACCATACCAGAGAACCTCATAGTCAGCAGTATCACCATACCAGAGATCCTTATAGTCAGCAGTATCACCATACCAGAGATCCTTATAGTCAGCAGTATCACCCTACCAGAGACCCTTATAGTCAGCAGTATCACCATACCAGAGATCCTTATAGTCAGCAGTATCACCATACCAGAGATCCTTATAGTCAGCAGTATCACCATACCAGAGATCCTGATAGTCAGCAGTATCACCATACCAGAGACCCTTATAGTCAGCAGTATCACCATACCAGAGACCCTGATAGTCAGCAGTAGCACCATACCAGAGACCCTTATAGTCAGCAGTAGCACCATACCAGAGACCTGATAGTCAGCAGTAGCACCATACCAGAGATCCTTATAGTCAGCAGTATCACCATACCAGAGACCCTTATAGTCAGCAGTATCACCATACCAGAGACCCTGATAGTCAGCAGTATCACCATACCAGAGACCCTTATAGTCAGCAGTATCACCATACCAGAGACCCTTATAGTCAGCAGTATCACCATACCAGAGACCCTTATAGTCAGCAGTATCACCATACCAGAGATCCTTATAGTCAGCAGTATCACCATACCAGAGACCCTTATAGTCAGCAGTATCACCCTACCAGAGACCCTGATAGTCAGCAGTAGCACCATACCAGAGATCCTTATAGTCAGCAGTAGCACCATACCAGAGATCCTTATAGTCAGCAGTAGCACCATACCAGAGATCCTTATAGTCAGCAGTAGCACCATACCAGAGATCCTTATAGTCAGCAGTATCACCATACCAGAGACCCTTATAGTCAGCAGTATCACCATACCAGAGACCCTTATAGTCAGCAGTATCACCATACCAGAGACCCTGATAGTCAGCAGTAGCACCATACCAGAGATCCTTATAGTCAGCAGTATCACCCTACCAGAGACCCTGATAGTCAGCAGTAGCACCATACCAGAGATCCTTATAGTCAGCAGTAGCACCATACCAGAGATCCTTATAGTCAGCAGTAGCACCATACCAGAGATCCTTATAGTCAGCAGTAGCACCATACCAGAGATCCTTATAGTCAGCAGTATCACCCTACCAAAGATCCTTATAGTCAGCAGTAGCACCATACCAGAGATCCTTATAGTCAGCAGTATCACCCTACCAGAGATCCTTATAGTCAGCAGTAGCACCATACCAGAGATCCTTATAGTCAGCAGTAGCACCATACCAGAGACCCTTATAGTCGGCAGTATCACCATACCAGAGATCCTTATAGTCAGCAGTAGCACCATACCAGAGATCCTTATATTCAGCAGTAGCACCATACCAGAGATCCTTATAGTCAGCAGTAGCACCATACCAGAGATCCTTATAGTCAGCAGTATCACCCTACCAGAGATCCTTATAGTCAGCAGTAGCACCATACCAGAGATCCTTATAGTCAGCAGTATCACCTACCAGAGACCTTATAGTCAGCAGTAGCACCATACTTATAGTCAGCAGTAGCACCATACCAGAGACCCTTATAGTCAGCAGTAGCACCATACCAGAGATCCTTATAGTCAGCAGTAGCACCATACCAGAGATCCTTATAGTCAGCAGTAGCACCATACCAGAGATCCTTATAGTCAGCAGTATCACCATACCAGAGACCCTTATAGTCAGCAGTATCACCATACCAGAGACCCTTATAGTCAGCAGTATCACCATACCAGAGACCCTTATAGTCAGCAGTATCACCATACCAGAGACCCTGATAGTCAGCAGTATCACCATACCAGAGACCCTTATAGTCAGCAGTAGCACCATACCAGAGATCCTTATAGTCAGCAGTATCACCATACCAGAGATCCTTATAGTCAGCAGTAGCACCATACCAGAGATCCTTATAGTCAGTAGCAGAGATCCTTATAGTCAGCAGTATCACCCTACCAGAGACCCTTATAGTCAGCAGTATCACCATACCAGAGATCCATATAGTCAGCAGTATCACCCTACCAGAGATCCTTATAGTCAGCAGTAGCACCATACCAGAGATCCTTATAGTCAGCAGTATCACCCTACCAGAGATCCTTATAGTCAGCAGTAGCACCATACCAGAGATCCTTATAGTCAGCAGTAGCACCATACCAGAGACCCTTATAGTCAGCAGTATCACCATACCAGAGATCCTTATAGTCAGCAGTATCACCATACCAGAGATCCTTATAGTCAGCAGTAGCACCATACCAGAGATCCTTATAGTCAGCAGTAGCACCACAACAGAGATCCTTATAGTCAGCAGTATCACCATACCAGAGATCCTTATAGTCAGCAGTATCACCATACCAGAGATCCTTATAGTCAGCAGTAGCACCATACCAGAGACCCTGATAGTCAGCAGTATCACCATACCAGAGATCCTTATAGTCAGCAGTATCACCATACCAGAGACCCTGATAGTCAGCAGTATCACCATACCAGAGATCCTTATAGTCAGCAGTAGCACCATACCAGAGACCCTGATAGTCAGCAGTAGCACCATACCAGAGATCTCATATAGTCAGCAGTATCACCTTACCAGAGACCCTTATAGTCAGCAGTATCACCATACCAGAGATCCTTATAGTCAGCAGTATCACCATACCAGAGACCCTTATAGTCAGCAGTAGTCAGATCCTTATAGTATCACCATACCAGAGATCCTTATAGTCAGCAGTAGTATCAGTCCAGTACCAGAGATCCTTATAGTCAGCAGTATCACCATACCAGAGACCCTTATAGTCAGCAGTATCACCCTACCAGAGACCCTGATAGTCAGCAGTATCACCATACCAGAGATAGCACCTTATAGTCAGCAGTATCACCATACCAGAGATCCTGATAGTCAGCAGTATCACCATACCAGAGACCCTTATAGTCAGCAGTATCACCATACCAGAGATCCTTATAGTCAGCAGTATCACCATACCAGAGACCCTGATATAGTCAGACCTGAGTATCACCCTACCAGAGACCCTGATAGTCAGCAGTAGCACCATACCAGAGATCCTTATAGTCAGCAGTATCACCCCTACCAGAGACCCTTATAGTCAGCAGCAGAGACCCTGATAGTCAGCAGTATCACCATACCAGAGATCCTTATAGTCAGCAGTAGCACCATACCAGAGATCCTTATAGTCAGCAGTATCACCCTACCAGGACCCATATAGTCAGCAGTATCCATCGCACCAGAGACCCTGATAGTCAGCAGTAGCACCATACCAGAGACCCTTATAGTCAGCAGTAGCACCATACCAGAGATCCTTATAGTCAGCAGTAGAGACCCTGAGTAGCACCATACCAGAGATCCTTATAGTCAGCAGTAGCACCATACCAGAGACCCTTATAGTCAGCAGTATCACCATATCAGAGATCCTTATAGTCAGCAGTAGCACCATACCAGAGACCCCAGTAAACCCTTGATAGTCAGCAGTATCAGAGATCCTTATAGTCGCAGTAGACCAGAGACCTTATAGTCAGCAGTAGCACCATACCAGAGACCTGATAGTCCAGAGACCCTTATAGTCAGTATAGTCAGCAGCACCATACCCAGAGACCTTATAGTCAGCAGTAGCACCATACCAGATCATATAGCAGTAGCACCATACCAGAGATCCTTATAGTCAGCAGTAGCACCATACCCAGAGACCCTGATAGTCAGCAGTAGCACCATACCAGAGACCCTGATAGTCAGCAGTAGCACCATACCAG